>NW_010236353.1:0-26186 GCF_000690775.1 Eurypyga helias
AAGAAGTTCTTTCCGGAGAGGGTGAGGGTAGTGAGACTGGAACAGGTTGCCCAGAGAAGCTGTGGATGCCCCATCCCTGGAACTGGGGTGGGCATCCCATGGCAGGGGGGTTGAACCTGGATGGCCTTTACGGTCCCTTCCAACCCAAACCATTCTGTGATTCTATGGTTATAACACAGAAAGGGAAAGTGCGGTTCAAAATAGCCAGCTGTTTCAGTGGCATCCATTGATAAAAGGCAGGGAATAATGAAAGGGAGGAACATGAATAACATTAGTTCCTGGTTTTACACCCAGAGAACACATCTGCTTTCAGGGTTTACATTGCCATAAAATCATGTGCCA
Organism: Eurypyga helias; assembly: GCF_000690775.1. Lineage (NCBI taxonomy): Eukaryota > Metazoa > Chordata > Aves > Eurypygiformes > Eurypygidae > Eurypyga > Eurypyga helias. The sequence goes on from NW_010236353.1 coordinate 343, forward strand.
TGCCTGAGCTTCGCTAGGGAGAAATTAGTATATTTTATACACCAAGTGTGGACCAGTTCATGTTTTCCAGACTTCACAATATTAAATTATAGTGCTGTTTTTCAGTTGTAAACTTTTCAAATTTATGAACCAGGCATGATTAAACTGCTCTGTAAAGGAGATAAATGAGATATTTTTCCAATTAAACAAAATTACTTTCTAAGTCATTGTTTTAAGAGATCTGTCATTCTCTTGGGGAGGATGGAGAGGAGGATACTTCATCATAAAGAAAAACTGAGAAATGCTGCACTTTGGAGAAGGGGCCAAAGAATGTTAATAAAATTAGTAGTTGATATTGAGGTGAGAGGTAATATAAACACTACAGGAATAGAGACATAATGGAACAAAATAGTGCCTAGTGAGAAAAGTATATGCACTGGAAATGCAAAATGAGGATCAATGTGAAAAAAATGCAGACAGATATCTCCTGGGGAAATTAATCCTGAGCACACACATTCAATGAGCAAGAGAAAATTGGGAAATGGTAGTGATTAAAGAGACCCTGAGGTGGAGCTAGTCAACAAATTAGGCAGTAGTAGCAGTATGATATGGATAAACAACTGTGCAGTTTTACGCTACATCATGTTCCATGTGTGGTCATTTCCTGGTCAGAGAACTAGTACACAGTGTAGGCATTAGAGATGACTGATGTCAGAAGTAAGTTGATGTCGGATTTCTGTGGTGCATGGAAGCCCTTATTCTGCCTTACTGCACCAATGAGTTTTCACTCCTGCTGATTGATGAAAATAGAGATTAATTTCTCATGATGTGAAACACAACAGCAGCTTTCCTAATTATTATTTTCAATCAAATCATTGTGATTTTCCTCTGAGAAGAGAAATAATGAAGAAAAATAGAAGCCTGAACCACTACATTGCTTTTAAATTTATTCAGTTTGCACTTTAGTCCAGGAGGAGAGCAATCATTTCTCTTTGTATTCTGATGGAAAACTTCCTCCTTCCTCCCCACTTTATAATTTTTAGTAAAAAAATTTTAGCATGCTAATCTAGAAATCATCTGAATAGTAAAGAATTGCAATCACCAGCATTATCATGCAAGACCAAGGCAGACATGCACTGATTCAGTATAAAAAGCTGAATGCACAAATACCAGATCAATCCTTTTATACCAATAAACTCTCTGGTCCCCAGTAGAAAAAAATCAGATTACAAATTGAGTTAAAGAAACACTAAAATGTCATCCCAGCACTTTATTTGCAACCATTGTTGTAACTGGGAAATACATCCTGAGCCAAAGGCTGTTAAAATGCCTTAGTTCAGGGCAGCACTTGAGCACGTGCTTAACGTTAAACGTGGAGCACCATGTTGGACTCGGGTGATAATCTGCTGCGCTGAGGGCTCATATGGTGACCACCTGTAGCCATATGGCTGGGAAGGACCTTCACAATAAGCATCCAGGTAAAAGTAAACATAAACAACCTGCTCAGATAAAAATTTGCCACCCCAAATGCCCAAACTCTATTTCCTTCCCTCAAGAAAAAAAATTGCTTAGATATTGGCCATCTTGTTCAGATGAAGTAAAAGCCAATTTAAATTTCATCTGTTACTAGCATTTTCTTAAATCTACAAAGTCAGAAAAAAATAGTATGTGAACATTTAAGTTTTGCTTGCATCTTTATCTGGGTTGTTGCAGCCCATATTTTACTAGAGAGCCTGTTCCACTAAGCTTTGCAAAAATGTTAGTTGTCAAGAAGCCCAGGATCAGAGTTCCGACTGCAGGGAGCTGTGTTTGCTTAGCTCTAACGTGTGCTCAGTTCTTATTCTGCAGCAGAAGAGCAGAATCTCTAGTTTACACTGTTTTTCCTTTCACACTTAGGAAAAAAGAGACACCAAACCACATTTGGTCCCAGTATATTGATCTCAGTCTCTGCCAAAATAAGTGGAGTTGCTTTGGAAGAATATTTTTCCATTGCCTTTGTCCCATTTTGGATTTATACTTCCTACCATTTATGTCACTCATCCCACCACATTTCTTGTGATGCCTGTCACTCTCAGAAGGAGAACAGCAGCTGCCCATATAGTGTGACCAAGCAACATGATATTCAGTGTTTTTTTAATTAGATAATACGATTCACAGAGAAACTGTGAGCCACAGCTGATAAGTGAATGTAAAATACAGCCCTTGCTCTTCTAATCTCGCTTGCTTATTTTACATAAGAACAGAGTCTTTTTAAGTGCCATACTGAAGGATCATTATACTTGAGGAATAAAATTCAGCTTATTGTTTTTATCTTTTGTTGTAGACATATGCCGTATAGGCATCTCAACTATAAATAAGCCTTAATGTAAAGGAAAGAAACAGTGGGATCAGGGACAAGCTTAATTGGCTTTTTCAGATGTTTAAAACATGAAGCCAGCACATTCATGTATGTAATGTACATGGGATGAGTTTCTGGTAAAGAACTAAATGAAGGATCTTTTAATGGAATACAGTATATGTGTGAATTTCCAGGGTTTGGTTTTGGGCCAAGACATTATTTTAGGGTAAATAATCCACAGTAGCTGTCAAGACCAGTAGTGCAAGGAGCATGATACATCTGCAGTAGTGGGGTAAGTTTTGCTTGAGTCTAACAAATCTGGCAAAAATCTCCTTAGGTGCAGAGAAAAATAATTTGTTACCTGGTTTTGGGTAGGTCTCCAGAAAGACTTACACTTGGTCTGCAGAACACAGGACCTAGATTTCATTCTGTCAGATGCAAAATCTATCAGGCACGTGAAGAACTCCGTCCTCTGGTCTCCTCCAGGGCAGTGACGTATGGTCAAATCCTGGTCTCACACTGGTGCCAATCAGCCCTTTGCAGTGATGCTTCTGAGAACCCCGTGTCCTTCACATGGGCTTTGTCCTGGGAGGGGTGGGGAGCATTCATCAGCACCCTTAGTCTCTTGTTAGCAGGCACAGGAGAGGTGAACAACAGTAGAATGTTGTCCCTAATGGAATAATTTGTCTGGTACTCGGTCTCCCCAACTGCTGTTTCTCCGTGTCACCACAGAATCTTATTTGAACCACAACATTTCTTATTTTCTTGCTATTTTCTATATCTTGAGTACATTTCTGGAGCTTGATTGTATCCTGATCACTTTGCATGTGCTGTTCTGCAGCTTACCTTGAGAAAGGTTTGTTTATGGCTGCAGACTACCCTCAGAATTTAAACCACCGCAGCTCTAACAAACATTAATTTTATTTTCCAGTGTTTACTTTTCTTTTTTCTTCCTTTTCCGTATCAAGTTCCCTTAGTATAACAGTGTCTGAGCAGTGGGGAGTTTGACATTTGCTCAGTGGCACGCAGAAATTCCAATCGACTTCAGTGGATTTTAGATACACCTCTAGGGAAAAATCAGAGATGCAACAAAGGTGGTTCAGATTTTAAGCAAATCATTATTCGTTAGCTATTCATTGAAAATATGCACTCTTGAATGGATCAGAACTGTTTCTGTAAATTTGCACTGAACTCAGCGGATTGTTTATCCAAAATAATGAAAAGTTGAAACATTCCAAAGCTTTGAAAACAAAACATGAAAAGCATTTTTCATTTCAGAATTGTATCATGAGATTAATTTTGTTGTCACTTTAAAAATATTTTAAGAATTGAAAGTACAACAGCAGATCCCATTTGGTGAGGAAAAAAAAAACATGAAAGAATCATTTTGGATCAATTCACAAGTTTGCCTCTTTGTTTAGCTGCTAAAAAGTATCCCAAACCATTATTAATTCTCAAATACAGTTATTTTGACTGCAGGTTGAGTGCAGGAGCATAACATTTTTGAAAATACAACCATGTGTTATTTGAAGGCCGTGTTTTTTGAAGCAGACATGTATTTTCTTTCTTTTATTCATCAGGATAGTTCAATTAGATTCAGGAGTGCTTTTTCTTCTAAATAAGGTTACGTGTTGCATAATTGGTTAACAGACCGCATTTGTGAGCTTGATTAATGAGGAAAAAACCCTCATTTCTTAAACCAAGCTGCATCCTGGGTGGCTCCCGAGCAGTACCTGAAGTGCCAAGTTGAAGTTAGCAATACTGGAAAAGGTCAAAACCCCATTTCCAGGGCCCTGGTCTGAAAACTTACAGATTCTGCTACGGCATGTTTTTATTGCACATTAGTTTTAATAGGATATTATTGGTTTGTGAATACCCTTTTCCCAGATGCTGCCTACAATGTAATTTTTATTGCATAGCAGTTTTAATGTGATTTTACTGCTCTATAAATTCACTTTTCACCATTCTTTCCTTGATACCGGGGCTGTCCCAATATGCTTGCACATTACTGTTACTTCTGTCTTAAAATCAAGGTTAAAGCAATCACAGCAGGGCTTTGCAGAATGAATGATAATTGAAAACGCATCTAGCAGGATGCGCTTGACATTCTGTAAACAAACAATGCAGAATCTTTATTCATCATTTACCACTTGTTCTTTGTGACATTTCTTTACAAGACACATCTTTTTCCTTTCACAGAGCTGAGCCAAAACATATGTCGGGCCAGATGCATACTTACCTCTCTCCTTTTCTCCCACATTGAATCAGGATCTCTTGCTCTGCTTAGGTTCCGTTCGTACATTGAACCAGCTGGTCCAGCACCACCAGCCGCAGCGTCATTTCATCTCGCAGCTCGCTGCTGCGTGTTCATCCCCCTTGCCAGGATGCTCTTAGTGCGGGTTAAGTTCTGTGCTTGCTGGTTAAGGGCTGCTTGTCCTCTGTCTAGCTGATCTGGGCCTAGCTCAGCGGCGTCTCTGTCACCAGGAGCGCCTGCGGATGCGGAGAGCTCTATGAAGATCTGCCCCACGTTATACCAGCTGAACCCTTAGCTAACAATGTTGTGTTTGCTTGCTTTTCTGCAGTTGGGATGAAGGTTAAAATCGAGCTATTCATCCTCTTTGGAGTTAGTTCAGAAGAATATAGGGAAATGCGTTTCTGCATATCTCCACACTTAACCAAAGAGCTTATTTGGCCTACAGTATTTGACCTACAGTCAATTTTAATTTCACTGGATTTGCAAACAAAAGAAAAAGTTTTTAAGCTTCTATTAGTTCAAAATTGAAACCAATCATGTCTCTCCGTACCTGTTTTAATTAGTTGCTTTTGATACCTATAGAGCCTGATAGCCTATTCTGACTCCTCCTTTGCTCCCAATCCCTTTCTCCTTCTGTCCCTCAGCTCAGCTGCTCTGTTCTCCAGACGGCGTTTTACCTGATCTGATTTTCACCAAACTATGTTTTCCTTGTGAATTCACCATATTTGCAGAGTGTACCATACAGGGGTTTTTAAATATTGGCACAAGATTTCAGTACCTTAATGTTCTATCTGTGCCCTGGTATTCCAAGTTGTATTAAAAATCTCATATCAGTAAAAAATTGCTGAGCCAAAATTTTAGGCTTCTGGGTAGAAATAATCTAGATGTGTTGAGTAAAAATCATTTATCCCCCATGGCTTTGGTTTAGCGTCCTCATTGAGAACAATAGACTGGAAAGCACCTATTTTCACACAATACAGATGCACCATCCTGTTTTTCAATGTTCAGAAAAAAGTATTTATGTAGCAGCTCCAATTATTCTGTATCTCTATTAACAGATGTAGATATTTGCCTCTAGTTGTCGTGGATTTGTGTCTTTATGTCTTTAGCAACCCATATGAAACTTCTGTACTTTTTAACCTGTAATTTGCACTGGTGTCCATCTATTCCTCATTTATTCCATCCCTAGATTTGGAAGTAGGCTTTATTTTTGTTGTTGCCTTTATTTCTGTACTGAACCAGAAGTTGTCTGGAATTCTCTTCCTTCTTCACAGTATGGTTTTGATTTTAAATAGAGTTTATTCATATTTTTCTGTAAGAATTTTCTTCCCAATGATTTCTCTCGTATGTTCTTCTGGCTTGGAAAATTAACCCCTTTGAAATACATGTGTCTATGTGTTTTGGTTGGAATGTTTTCTTATTCTCACCAGCTGGACCTAGAAGGGCCGAGATGACTGTTCCTTAAACAGCATCCAGTGTCTAAGTCCAGTGACTCACCTGACCTCCTGCATCACTACCAAGGCACAGTAGGCTTATCCCCACCAGGTTGTGGTACCTTTCAGGTTAGAAAGACCCTTCCTGAAGTCAGCAAAAAAATGCATGCTGACTTGAAAGTGGCCTGTGTTTACAACTGGGTTTTGACCCACCAAACTGTTCTGGTTTTACCTGCCTTAAAAAAGAAATAGAAACAACCCTTCAGAACAGAATTTTTTTCATATTCTTTTTTCTCTCTTCTTGTCTGGATTTGACTGGGGGTATAGCTTTGCAATTCTGTGAGGAGTAATGTCTCACTGTCCTTTGCCCTTTCTTACATAGTGAGGCGTGCTGGTGTAATTCAATAAGATTCTGGTATGTACATATCTTCTGATCTGTGAAGAAACTAATTTAATTCCAAATTAACTGCTCTCAAAAGTGCTTTTTTTTCTTCTTCCTCATTTTAACATGTTGCAAGGCTACAAGTAACTGTAGTCCAATTTTAATGAGAACAATTGAAGGAAATACCATAGATAAATGTCAGTGCATATCAGAGTTAGGATTTAATGGATTAAAAAATCCTTCTTCCATTGAGTTCTATATCTTCACCCTATGTAAATGATTGTTTATTCAAATATATTTATGTTAGGCCTAATAAATTGTACAGCCTCCTGCAGATGAGATTCTTACAATGGTAAGGGTCTTATTTGCAGGATATCTGGAAGGGATTCACATTACTATGCAGTACTTCTGATGCATAGAGTAAATTAAAATATAACATGTTCCGGTCATCCTGACGCTTCAAAAAGTGTGTTTCTTATTTCTGATGGTGAATATACTACTAGTGACTAAAACCAGATGACTGCAAGACCAGATCTTGGGTGGAAGGTATAAATTTTTCTCCCCTCTACTTTGTACACTGTATAACTCTGTAGTAGCTGGTACAGAATCCCATGCTGTTACAAACCACTAGAAATATCAGTGTAACATGTCCTAATTTCTGTAATTGTGATTCTGACTTAGGGCCAGCTTTGGGTATAGTGAGGTACCATCTACCCCAGGGCAAGGCTAAGGGCAGCATCAAAGAGTCGTTGTGCCCGTACTGAGGGAGACAGGAGACTTACTTGTTTGAGCGGCAACTATTTGCTAAGCAGCCAAATTCTGCTTTTCTTCTGCACAGTTAGACATCACCACCCTACTCCCTTCAGCAGTTTCTCTCTCCACTTCTCTCTCTCTTACAGATTGCTGTGTGGAGGGAGGAATGGGAATGAATAAATTCTCTCCAGCTTCCACTGTGCTTTAAAACCCCACTGGTCTTCACCTTAGTTTCTTAACCCAGTGTCCTCCAACTTTTGGGATTCTCCTACTTCCTCCCATCAGTTATTTTGACCTTAATTTTGCCTTTACTGCTTGGAAGCATTAAAATTAGACAGGTTTCTCTGCGTGTTCTTGGTGTGTCTGTATTCATCTCTTCCTTGATATTTGCATTCTTCTGTAGACACAGTCGGTTTAGTTCAGTGTTTGTCCAGCAGTTAGCAAAGTGAAGGGGTTCAACGTCAAGGGCTTACAGGAAATAATTTTGGCAATAAATATTAGGATAAAGTGTTCAAATATTTCTACACCAAGATTTTTTGTTAACTCTAACCTTGTTATGAGTTTAAACACAAGCGTTTCTTCAGCTTGTTATCTAAAGAAGGTTTGCTGTTATGTTCAGTAGGAGTAAGGCAAAATGATTAAGGCATCCACACACATCTTCATTTGAATGGTCATATGTTCTGTTCTTGTGGTTTTCTGCGAAGTCCTTAGTTTGTGCCTTGTTCCTGCAGCCTGTAGAAGGAACTCCTAGCTTTGAGTAAAAACCCACAACCCTGACCATTTGCATAAATCGCCACTTTCACATTTACGATCTGAATGAAGTTTGCAGACTTTATTCCTCTCTTCTTCCCTCTTTACACATCCAGAGCAATTTAGAAACACCATCTCCAATCCTTCCTACAGGGAACCCATCCCAACGTGCTAACTGGTTTGAAAGGGAGAATTGTATACTGTGCAATAAAGGAAATATCACCGTGCACATACTTGTCACGTGAATATAAGAAGTGATTCAAATTCTGTGTGTGGCATGAAAGTACATGAATATTAAACAAAAATAAAGTTGGCATTTCCTAAAGCTTTCTATAGTGACCTTAACTCTGAATTGTATATGTAAGAATCATTGTTATACCTGTCATCTGGTTCGTGTCTAAGTAGAGTGCACATCCCTGTGTCTATATTAAAAATAAAACCAAGAGAAATAGCTTCTTGACCTTCAGTTAATTATCTTGAACTTGCTTAGAGAAAGCAGGAGTTGTTTCACAGCCATATTCCCACATACACTATTTCCACAGATTTTCCCCCAAAAGAATAATATGTAATAGTTTATTTTTAAGGTGATACATAGCTCCATGAAGAAGAATAGGGACTCTCTTAAGTATTCATCCTAATAATACCATGGAACCTTGTAGTAATTTAATTTAAGCTGGTTTTAAGTACACCGAGTATCAATGAGAAGAAAAGAGTGAAGAGTTATGTAATGAAGGTCAAGAGACCAATAAATACCTTCATTTTTTTTCAGAAAATTGAAATAAAATTATTAAAGCCAAGGTTAAAACAAATTAGATTCACCAAACTCTGAAGTTCTTCAAAGGTAGGAGCAAATAGGATTTCGGGTTGGTTTTTTTTTGCGGGGGCGGGGTGTGTGTGTTGTTTGGGTTTTTTTTTTTTTTTTTTAAATGTAATTCAGTCTGATTGCTTCTGCATACAGTGAATTGAAACTAAGAAAAAGCTTCATTAACATCATGACATATACTTGTGCCTAAGTTCCATAATTCTTTCAGGTTTGACAGAAGAAAAAGACATGCTTTCTGGTCACAAGGATAGAAAATTAATTGAGTTTTCTTTGAAAATGACTGCAAGCTTCTCTGAAATTAGATTTTTTTTTTCCAAGCTTTTGAATTATTTCCAGTTCCAGCATAGTCTAAAAGTTACAGACCAAGAAGAGTGAACCAAGCAGAGCAGAACATTCTTGTAAGAACATCTACTGTGCCTCAGAGAATTTGTTTGTATATCTGATGGTAACATATTCTGTACTTACTTGGGCCTCAGTACCACCAACAGCTTTTTAAGCAAAGCACTCGTAAAACTCAGAAGCTGCTAAGGTTGGCTAGAGCTGTCAAGGTGGCACAGCAGTCATACCTGAGAGCAGAGAGCTCTATGGCTGCTCACACAGCACCAGTCTAAATTCAAGTATGAGTTAGAAACACTAGTTTTTCTGAGGGGTTTTTTAATCATATCGACTCTCAGCAGGGTGAATGGCTTTGCAGCAAGACTTTCAAGTTTTGTATTCCTGCACTCTCAAGCATAAATAAACTGCAGGAAGCACCATAGGTAATTTGCCTTTAAAAACACAATCCTAAAAAAGAAGAGAAAAGTTTGATGATTTTCTAGGGCCCAGCCCTGCAGTAATTATTACAGCAATATTGTCATTAAAATTAGTGAAGTTTTTGCCACATTGAATAAGGTCTACAGGAGCAAGATAGTAATGTAAGAAAAGGTGAAGCTTTATAAAGAGAACTGATTTTTCTCAAGGAAATCAAGCATGTCAAACAGTTATCTCACCAGTGACTTCTAGGAATCTATGAAAAATGGGTTTAGGACATTTGTGACAGAATGCCGTCACGGCAGCAACAAGTATAGAGTGAAATCCTTTGGTTTCACAGATCACAGAATGGCTGAGGTTGGGAGGCACCTCTAGAGGTTGTCTTGTCCACCCCCCCTGCTCAAGCAGGGCCACCCACAGCAGCTGCTCAGGGCTGTGTCCAGATGGCTTTGAACATCTCCAAGGATGGAGACTCCACCACCTCTCTGGGCACCCTCTGCCACTGCTCAGTCACCCTCATAGTAAAGAAGTGTTTCCTGATGTTTACAGGGAACTTCCTGTGCTTCAGCGTGTGCCCATTGGCTCTGGTCCCGGCCCTGGGCACCACTGAAAACAGCCTGGCTCCATGCCCTCTGCACCCTCCCTCCAGGTATGCATACACAGGGAGTAGTCCTTCCTGAGCCTTCCCTTCTCCATGCTGAACAGTTCCATCTCTCTCAACCTTTTCTTACAGGAGAGGTGCGCCAGAGATACGCTGTAGTTTCCTTTGGACATTTTGGTTTTGCTGGTTTTACTGCTTTTATGCGAAGTCTGGTTTGGCCTGTCAGTAGGGAGTGGTGCAGAGGTGCAATATCTGCTAGGTCAGCCCGGTTTCTACCCATCTGGTACAGGTGATGATACAAATGCAAGGATATGCATGTTAGATCCTTTAGTGTTCTCTTAACTTGCCTTAGACTCTATTCATATACAGGTATGTCTCAGATGAGGTAGTTTGTATGTCAAAGAACTGGAAGAAAAGGCAGCAAGGGTTAAGTTTCCTTATTGGTGGATCAACTGTGGTAGGCTAAAAGAGGCCTGTAGCAACATTCCCATCGGCTACATTTTTCTTCTAGCTCTTACACTCTCAAGGGTCATTATGGATTCTCCCATTCAATGGCTTCTAGATTACTCACTTCAAATTATAATCTAAATGTCAGATTACCCAATTCCTTCGCCCAGCCCATCCCAGTAGTACACTCCAGTTTCACTGAACAGATCCAGTATCACTGGATCCCTGCTATTCTGAACTTTGCTTATTCTTGTTGATTTATGACCCTTTACATCTGTGTTCAGGCTTCATATTTTTGAGTCTTATTGCCTTCATTTGAAAGAGAAATAGGGAATGTAGTAATAGATCTTACTACTTGGAAATCCCACAAAGGAAAACAGTATTTTCTCATAGAGGTAAATAAAATTCAGCAGCAGCATGGATGTGAGCTCTGCTCGTTCTCAAAATAAATGTCTTCCTGGATTTCTCCTGCTAGAGGAGATATTGAAAGTGAGCCTTTAAGACTGAACTTCAGTCTCACAGACTTACTGGAGTGTAAGAAAAGTTTCATTATGCAGGAATATTTAAATAAGGGTTAATAGATGTTTTCCATTCCCTTGAAGCACCAGGTAGTCTTTTATAGTGCACTATATGGTACAAAAGCTAAAAAAGAATGAGAAAAGTTCTGAGAATTTGTGCATGGGGAGTTCACTTTTCATCTGGAAGTGGTGGGTGACAGCAAAATGGAAACTCTGAAGAAGATGATTCTGAAGCACCTGATGTTTTTATTAGCTTTCATTAAGTGGGGTACAAGCAACTCCTGTAAATGTTGGAGAAGGGCATACTACGAAACACACAGGAGGAGCCTTTGTGAGGAAAGGCACATTCTGTCAGTAGCGCTGCCGTCTTGCAACAGTACCAAAGAAAAGGTCGTGTGTTTTTGATGAGAAAGGCGTGAAGTCCTTCTCATGCTTGAGAAGCTAATTGATGAGTCACGGAGTGGAAATGGTTGCGGAAGGTTTTGAGGATGTTTTCCAGGAAGCGGAACCAGTCTCCCAGAATAGAGAAGTCCAGATACTCCACAGTTGAGATCCTTAGGATATTCATCTCAGCCTGACAGCCCGAAGAGTGTCTGGGTAGATTTATTTCACTGGCAATCACAGATCAAATAAGGAGTATTCTGTGTTGCCTGGTACAGAGGGAAAATGAGAGCATTTTAGAACAATTAATGTGTCGAAAGGAAATACCTTGCACTATAGGGAGAATAGCATCTGGGTGCTGGCGAATGCCAAGTGGGTTTTCATGATGTTTATTTGAGAAGGGTTCTGCCAGGTGTCTGTAGAAAACTATACAGGTGTTCTTGCACAAACAGAACACTGAAGCTTTCTCCCTAGACTTCCGTTTCATTTGTGTCTGACACTGAGGATAGTCTGGCTATTTCTCTGGAAAATACAGTGCATTTTTTATGTTAGAGGGTTCTACAGTTTTATTAGGTTACATTTTTTTTTTTTGAGGAAATAAAGGTAGATCAACATTGTGACAGACTTCAGGCAGCTTTGGGATAAGAAAGGCTTTGAGCTGAAGTCAGCTAGTGGAATAAATTCTGAATAACAGATCGCATAACTGAAAGTTAGCAATAGAAGTGTGCATGTGGATTACTGTAAGGTTTATTATTTGTGCAATTTGATCTTAGTTCAGTGTTAGTTTTCAAGACTCTTGCCGATGGTTTTGGTTTGGAAAGGAAGAAATAGTATCGCATGCTGTGACTTTAAAAACTCATCATTGCAAACACAGAGGCCTTTCTGGTTTGTGTCCTTTTTCTTGTACTTTCTGTTTTCCATCACGTCTGCATACAGGAGAGTCTTACTGTTATGAACGGTCAGTTGGAAGAGAGCATGGAATGAAGCTGAGTTCTTGCCTTGCCACTGAGCATTGAATGGTTGTGGACACCCACTGGAGAGCTCACACCGAGTTTCAGTAAACCTAGGACTCCAGCAGATAACCAGAGCACCCTCTCCCTCTTGTACCCAATAAAAGCACAAGTGGCAGTTCAGAAAATGAATAATTAAAAATTGGCAGACTAGGAGAGATCACTACTGAGATCCTAATGCTTTTGGTCAGCAGCTGAAGGAATGTGTTAAACTGAACAGGCACTATAATTTAAATATCTCTTTTTTCCACAACCATTTGAGGATGAGGTGGCAGGAGGGTTAATGTATTCCAACTTCTCCCAGTTCTCCTATAAGAACACTGCCTAAGATGTCAATTTAATGTAGAAGTAACCGAGTCTTCAACATAGTGACAATTTCCCAAACCCTGAGTAAGTATTGGATTTTTCTTTCTTTGGTTTCATAAAATAATTTTAAACACAAACCTCTTGGTAAAAACCTGATTTCAAAACATAAACCTAATGTACCCTGTTTGTTAATGACAAGGGATATAAATATATTTCATATTCTATCTACCATACGAAAACACTGCATTATGCTAAATCTTGGTTTGATTTAAAAATGTGTATTGCTGGCTGTTATATAAAGTTGGATTTCTGTTCTTCTATCCTTCTATTCTTTCACCTGGTAGAAAGTGTACTGTAGATGGCACATCTAATTAAAAAAAAAAAGCTTACATGGACAACAACATGAACAGCAAATGCTTCAAAATTCAATTAAGGCTGAAAGAAAAAATGTTGCACTAGGGAATGTCTACTGCAAAATAGGGGGACATTTTCTGTGCAATAGTCATATAACTTCTTCAAAGAATATGGGAGTTGTCATCACACTCATTAGATCATGTTCAGATTGCAGCCTCCTGATTATAAGGGATAATATTATTTTGATTTAAAAGGGTAGGAAAAGGATGCGAGTCATTATTTTTAAAGCAAAGACCTATATAACTGGGTGTCTCAAGGGCATCGTTACACTCATAAAACTTTTTGCTTCTAGAGCTGATATTTCAGGCTGGCTTGTGTCCTCACCAGTTGGAAACCAGTGCCATCTGAGACCTGGTCCTGCATTTCTTGGCACATAAAAATTCCTCTTAAGTCAGTGTTAGCATTGTGTGCTGAAGGAATTCATAATAAACCTCTCTTAATTGCTATTCAGTGGCTTTTGTGAAGTGAGATGCCTTTGGCAGGGAAAATAACCAGCACCGCTACAGCTGGTTTTGGCTGGGGTCTTAGCTGGGACACAGTGAATGAACAGGTACCTACGCACTTGCTACTAGCAGTGACCCCCAAGTCACAGAACACTGCCTGTTGCCAATGAAGCTGTACAGGGTTGCCTCTCCACTGTCCTAGCAAGTAAGAAGTGACAAATAAGAAATGTTAATTTAAGAATTTTATCCTTCATAATCATTGTATAAGTTTAAAAAACAGTAGAAGACTGAGTAAAATAAGAACATAGACTGTAATTAAAAAACTTTACAAAAAACAGTTTTCCATTTGGTGTAGAGAAGTTCTTCAGGAGCCTCAGCCGATCCATTTCAAAGGTAGTCAGATGCGTTACTCTCCAAACAAACTGTAAAGTGCTGCTCCCCGCTGCTTAGCCAGACCAGCACTGTCTTCTAAATGTCTTTCCTAAGGATCAGTCCTAACACAGTACAGTGGTCACTGCTTGGGGTTTTGCTGTGCACAGGCAGCTGGGGTTTGAAAGACACATTAAAACACCAGGCAGGGAGCTGGTTTTCCCTGACTTACCAGACTGCAGTGTGTCCTGTTGTCCTTTCCTGATGCTGTTCTCAGCTACAGCTTTGTGTCACACCATTGGGCCACCACGTGTCTGTGGAACTGTTTGTATCGTACACATGGCTGCTGTGAATGTAGGGAGTTTTGACTTCTTGGCCTTGATCACGGTGGTTCCTCACCTTCCATCTGCGTACGATGAGTCGCTCCATTTGGGAGAGTGCAGTACGAGCAAAGGGCTACAAGCCAGTATACTTTTCCGTAGTGTACCTAGCTGTTCCTCCTCTGGCTTTCCACTCTCTGTGTTTTATTCCTGCACCATCACTGAATCTCCCATTTGCTTTTCTCCTCAGTTCCCGACTCTTACATCAGGAATACATACACGGATATGTATATTCACACAATGATAACAGTACTGCCCTAAATCTCACAAGAAAATACTCGTGGAAATTTCAAAAGTAATTAGAAGTATTTCAGTACGCCGCTCTGAGAACAAAGAGGTAGGGCACATTCTTCGGTACTTTGCCAGTTCTAGAAGAAGAGTTCTAGAAATGCTTATATAAAGTCTGATTTATTAAAAACTGTGATGCAGCTTGTCTCCCATGAGTGCTCTCACTATGTTACCTTTGGAAGAAGGAGATTGAAAATCTGTCATATTCAGTGTTTACATGGGTAGAGAGTAAGATACTGTGGGAGGAGAGAAACGAAATTTGAGTTTGATCATAACGAAAGCTGAAGAAAATGAAAGGAGAAGGGGAAAATTAGATTGTCTGTTATTAATTTACTGCTTTGTTGGTTTGAGCAATAGCTAATACACCTGTCCAGTGACTTAAATACAAACTATATTGGGCCTTTTCTGATACCAAGTGAACACGTCAACAATTCATGCCTTTTGAAATACAGATTTTTTTCTAGAAGAAAGCATTAATTATATACTATAGCCATGCATGTGACTTCTCACAAGATGCAAACCCTAGGCTTTCTGTCAAATGTCAGCGAAGTTAAATTCTTGCTCTGTATATAAATTGATGGACGTGTCTCAGAAGTGACTACGAAGGCACAGAGTATAGTATGTACAATATGGTGATGAAAGGAAAGAGGGAGAGGATTAATTCTTTTGCTTAAATAACATCATCAGCATCTGGCAGAAATTGGGAAATGACATCTGTCATCGAACACAAGAGCAGAATCATTTGTGAGTCGGTGATTTAACGGGTTCTGGGTTTGCAGCCATGGCAGTCTGCTGGCAAGGGAGCCTGCTTCAGTACTCCTTCAGGGCCCCCTATACCATGCATGGTACAGCAGAGATCACCAAGTGGAAAATAGTGATAGCATGCTAAAATACATTTGCAGAAGACACGAGATGGAGCACCAGAAATCTACAAAGATGGATTTTTCAGAAGAATGTGTCCCTGTCCAGCACAGTAATTCATCTTCATCTAGTAAGATATAGAGCACAGTCAAGTGTGCATAAATCATTCCTTGTTTGTTCTATTTGTACTGTACGTGGATGGGATTAGAGTACTTTGGACATTGTTTATGTCGAAGAGAAGAAATATTGCAGTGTTAAGATAAAGAAGGAGAATGCTCCTGTGCTACAGACAAAACATGCACCTCCACCAATCTGCAGTCAGAAACAAGCTTCAAATGGCTATTACTGTCTGGAATAGCAAAAACACCATTTCTAGCCAGATCATTTAAAACCAATGCTCTATACTAATTGAGAGGGCGTGGTAGAGGATGGTGCCCCTCAGTGAAAAACACCTGACACTCAAACGTACTGCGGTGGAAGCTCCTCAGTAGGAATCAGAGCTCTTTTGTTCTGCTGGCTCTGGTGCTCACACATTGTGAATTTGGGCCTTTTCTTTAAACTCAGTCTGCCTCAGCTTCCTCACTTGCCTTAATGGCATTTAGTTGATAGGTCCCTCTTAGAGCCAGTTTAGTATTTTGCTCCTGTGCTCCAGGTAGCTGCGCGATCAGGAGAAGAAGTTTAGAGGGTCGATGTTATCATATGACTCCTCTGAGGCATGCAGGAGACCAATAGACTGAATAGTTGTATTCATGAAAACTCAAGCTTTTTAAACGTCTCATTGACACAGTAACCCACTCTGGTTTTAAGACTGGAGCTCATTTGACTGCCTAGGGGGATGAGGCCCACCCATTGAAGAGAAGGATAAGCAGAGATGATCAGTAATCAGCCTCCAATAGCACAGTGAAGTCAATTCCCATAACTTCTGCGTAGGAGTATTGGATCACAACCCGCAATATGTACAGTTACCAACACTTCCAGTGATTCTACTGTAGCTGTTTCTTACATTGTGAAATTATAACTGAAGTCCTGTGACCTCTGTAGGCTGCATTAGTTGGAGGATGTTACATTGACACTATTAAAATTATAAGACTTCCGTATCTGATTTATATGGAGAGTAAAGAAAGGGAGGAGAGAGGGAGAGAAGCCCAGTCGCCATGGTGAGATTTGTCTCAGTGCAGTATCACTGACAGCTTCTGAAGCTAAGGATTGCTAGTCAGATGGCTTAGATATTTTAATAGGGACTAACATGCTAAATTTACATTTGTGTCAATTGGCTTATAAAAGTTGACAATGCTTCTCTGTATTTTTTTAAGGCATTGCTACTACAGGGTAGATTTTGTCCTTTTTTCATCTAATAATAGCCTTGCTGCAATCAATATTATTGTCGTTCTGTATAATGCGTGTGGTTTTTTTTTTAAATCTGTACATCTTATTTATATCTGGCTTCTTTGGGGAGAGAAAAGAGAAAAAAAGGGAGAAGAGAGAAGAGAAGAGAGGAACGCAATAGGAGAGGGAAAGAATGAGAAAAGCAAGAAAAAGGCAGGAAAAGGAAGGAAAAGAAAAGAAATGGGAGAAAAGGGAATTCTACCCCTACTTTCCAAGATTGTTACCTATTTGCAGCCCCTTTGAACAGGAAACTGTTAGCTTCACACAGGGGTCAGTGTGCTGGTAGAAGAGGAATGAAAGGGAGAAGGAAGGATTCCTCAAAGAGGCAGAGACGGTCTGGGAGAGGAGGATGTGGCTGCTTTGCTGATGTCCCCTTCACTGGCAGCAGCACATGGCGGCGGGGCCTGCGGTTCGTATCTGAGCCCTGCCTGACTCACACCCGCAGCCCAGGGCCCTGCCCAGCGCACAGAGCAATGCCCGTGCTCTGCGCGATTGCACTGCGGCAGCGCAGGCCTAGCTTCGGCCATCCAGCCCTCCTGACGGGCCTCGTGAAGAAAACAGGCTCTGGGAGTTAATCAGGGCTTTCACCACGGTGGGAGGAAATAGAGGATTCGTAAGGAGTTTGCTGGTTTTGTTGGATTTTGTTCTTTATTAGATAGTGATGCAGTTGTTTCCTGGATGGGACGGACTATCTCCCCTGTAGTCACAGCCCGTTCCACCCCGCTGTGCGGGTGGGCCATGCGGAGTCGCCCAGCCCCGCAGCAGCACGCCATCAAAGCCGGCCTGCGCTCGAGCACAGGGCATGCCACCGCCACCGTGCTTCAGCCCGCTGGCGCCATGGGAGGAGACATTTGCCCCCTGACTCAACCCACAGTTAATTCCCTTGCTACAGTACCTGGATTATTTGTATCCTCATGGCAAATGCTGTCAATTCCTTGCTCAGGAGTGTAAACTGAGACGATGCAGGAGAAGAGGGAAGTAGGGGGATGCCACAACTGAGTCGAGCCCTCTGAATGTGAAGCCACACAGGGATTACTAGTCCTCACTGCCAGAGATGACACCTGTGTGTACAGTCAAGTGTATGCTTGATTCTTTTGCAGGATCCAGACTTCAAATACAGTCCAGGTGATAACAAACCTGTGTTGGAAGAGGCGAGGAAGTATTACAGAATCGCACTAGGGTTGTCAAACAACAGAGATACCAGTTGTGCTCCCCCTGCTGATGACAGAAGCATCGCTTACCCTTAATATAGCTATATAATCTCATGCACAAGACACCTCACGGGCAAATAACGGGCAGAGCCATATCCGGATTTTGTATAAGTCAGCTTAGCTGTCTAGCTCCTTCTGTGCCCTGTCCCGTGGAGTTCATGTCCTAGGAGAAGGAAGGATGCGCAAGGGGTGCGGCACATACTGGGTAAATAAAAGGAAATGGTAAGACTGGTGTTTGGGGCTATGTCGAAGCATCATTTCTGAGGCACAGCTCCTAGTGAATTTCACAGGGAATTACACACAAAATTCATGGCATTATAAAGCATTATAATTCACTGCTATTATATGACCACCAGCTGCTAGCTTAAACCTACTACAATTTCTTCCCTAGAACAACACAGCTGAAAGGTAGAATTAAACTCCTTATGACAGGAGCCGCCTTTTCCATGTATGTGCACAATATCTAGTACAGTGGAGCACTAATAACAATAGGAAATTTCAGCTTTAAATTTAATCTTTGGTCTTTCTGGGTTAGCATTTGCCTTTAAGGTGACTTAACTTTTTGCATGTGATTACAATCTCTGGATCTTTGAAAAGAACTGTTTCTCTTGAGTTTTCTGAGTGGAATAAAATACTATTATTAGCCTGTAACCTTTTTTAAATCCCTCTCCCATATGGTATTCACGTGGCATCACATATTACAATATAGGATAATACCCTGGATAATATGTGCTATCATGAATGTCCTTACTTGATGAACAGGGTAATTAAGATCTCTGCACATGGTGTGTGATTACATGTGGGCAACCTATTGGCATAATTCGTTATGATTGAATCAAAATAATATATGACAAAAATAAGAGTTCTACCAGCATATCTGATATTTTAATCCATTTCATGTTTGGGGAGAACTGAAATATTAATAAGCAGAAAAATAAAGTATTCAAATTAATTCTAGCCGGGAAAAAAGAAAGAGCTTTTCTCTCTGTTTTTTTCTTTACCTGTTGACTTCTGGGACAGATGACAACCTGATAGAGTTCCCTGGAGGCTAACATCTTGTGTTCCAGAATACAATCTTTCATTAAAAAATTATGGCTTGGAAGGTGATGTTCGTATTCATGTGAACAGAATGCAGGTGCTCTTCTTTGCTAGTGCCTACAGACAGCCTGAAACAATCAGTGTGACAAACAAAACCTTGCAGCTGTATCAGCTGATAGCAACTTTCAGCATCAACGATGAGGATTTATTGTCAGTGTTCTCATAGTTGTTGATCCCAGCGTCATAAAAAATATAGGGTCACTGATCGATAAGATCCTCTCAAGTCAAGTCCAATCTAGCACTCCGATGAATAACATCCTGTGGTCACTCAAGCTCCCTCTTAAAGTTAGCTATGCTTTTCGCCCTTGCTGTTCACAGAATGAGTCCGCTTCGCAATGATGGCTTAAAAACTGCTTGTAATTCCCAGCCTAACTACGAGCACAGTTTTTACCCAATCGTTTTTATGCCAAAAATCTCTTTTGTCTTAAATACTTGTTAGCTATCATTGCATATTTATCTCTCCCCCTCACATGCATCAGCTACATCACTCCTCAACCTTTGCCTTCCCTTTCATACGACAGGCTGCACATTCTCCTCATGATGGTAACAGCTCTTCCCTCCACCTCTTCCGCTTTGAGTCACTTACCCTGAACTTCCAGGTGAGGATTTGCCACAGCCTTATGCAATAGCATCAACACTTTCAGTATTTCTACCTCTTCTTTTCGACTGCAGGCACTGCTTGTGGTATTTTCTAGACACATCATTTTGGCAGCTGACAGCCACTCTCTGACTTTGACTAGTACCCACCTCCTTTCTCACCTCAGTGATTTCCAACTAGTGAGCTCCCAGTTTATAGCAGGCATTCATGTCATTGGTTCTGCTGTGCCTTCCCTTGCATTCTGAATAACTTCCCACTCCTGTGCAGACTCCTCTGTTTATTGCTCTGTTTGCTGCCTCCAACTGCGCATGGAGACTGGGCTTTAGGTGTTGCATGTTCCAGGAGCTGAGAAGGCAGGAGGAATTTATTTGTCCAGAAAAAAAGGAAGGGCAGGAGGAAGTTGAAGGCAGTGATGAGGGATGCTTCTGTTCCTTTAAAAAAAAAAAAAAAAAAAGTAAATTAGCCTTGTTCTTCAGAGTTGTATTTGCTGAGGGAGAGGAAAGATGAAATTATGATTATTTTTCCAGCTGACTGTAAACGACATTCTGCTTTGGGAAGAATTTGGATTATTGCTGGACTGAAGAGCTGGGTATAGCAATTTAATTTTTTTCCCGTCTCTGAATTACAAGATATTTTAGAACTTTTCCTTTGTTGTTGATGGGAAGAATGAGTTGGTTTCAGGGTAATAATGCAAGTTCTTCTCAGCCCAGAGTATGCCCTATTTTATTCCATATCCTAAAATCAATTTTTAACAGGTTTTAATTGCATATTGCTTTCTTTAAAAGGGCAAGGATGCTTTTGTGTGTTGATTGTGCTTATAGCAACTTGGTTTCTTTTTAATTCTCTTCCATCCCCGTTATCACTTTCCTGTAACCAATTTCAATATTTCTAAGGAGCTTTCACTCAAATTGACATACATTCAAAACAGCTAACTAAAATTAATACATTCTGAATCTATGCTGCTATTTTTTTGAATATTTATTAACTTGAAACCTGTGAACCTGATATAATGGGAAGGAAGAGACTTTCCTCTCTTTTCATAAGTAAATTTCCTGGTAAATTGTGACAGAAAATACTCAGCCCTCCTCATTAATGAATCTGTCTTACACTTCACATGGCATGTGACTGAGCCGTAAATGATGGGTTTGCAGCTTAGAACAGAAATTCCTAATGATTTTTTGAGCTTCTTGAATTCCAAAGCTGGTCATCTGATCATTGTACAAAGATGACAATTGTCTTGATACCCTGATTAAAATGGAACAAAACATATTTATAACAATAGTTTATTCTAAGCCTCGAGATAGAAATGCCTTTCCGCTGCCAAACAGTCATCAACCACGGCAAGTAATTAGCAACTTGCCTTCCACTGGTTTGAAAGATATTACTACAATGTATGCAGATAGTAGGATTTTTTAGGATAAGGTATTGAAAATGAAATAGAAACTGCTGAAAAGAAACAATAAATGTATTATCCATCTAAAAGCTAGTGGCTTTTTAGAGAAAATACGTAAGCGTGGCTGGTTTTCCATATTGTTTGTTAGCGAATAATCTTTAAACACTTCACAAATGAAGGTTATTGTAATAACATGGAAAACGTAGTACAATTATGAACTTGAACAGTGGTGGTTCTTTTTTTTTTTCTTCTCTGAGATAGCCTCTTAGTTGATTACATTTTTTGTCCACATGTTTTTCTTAAATCATAGGCCGCGTTTTTCTCTTCGTTATATGGATGAAACTTGTGAAGAAAGCCTTTTCCAGTTAAACTAAGGGGAGAAATTAGGTCTTTGCATTTTAACATGGGACAGCATCCTCCGGCTTCAGACCATGTTGGTTGTAGTACAGTGTGATATGGTCTCAGAGTCTGAACTCAGCTCTGAGTCAAAAACCTCTGACTTCTAATCAGAACCTTCACTGAGTCACTGCCCTGATCTCTGGAGATTTCATGGAGTAATATTCTATGTCAAGTATGTGGAGAGCAGTACTAATATCAATACCCATAACAAAAATACCCTTTAAGGAATCATTAATTAATATTCGCATGGTATTTAAAAGATAACTATATTAAGCATTTTAAATATTACGTATTTATGAGATTTGTTTTAAAATCTAATTCCTGATTAAACCAAAGAGCATTATGAATCCACAGCATCTTTGCCTTTTGACTAGTAGTACTTGTAATAGCTCTGAAAAAAGTAACAGTGAAATGGCTAATAACAGGTAATTGCACAGATGCTCCCTGTTTTCAAACACCTAGGTCACTGTAATGGCTCCCTGCAAGAAAACGTCAACAAAAATAATGCAAATAATAATTACTGTTTGGTTAAAGCTGTAGCTAATCTTTGAAACAGCAGGACTAGATAAAGTATTTCTTTATTAAATGACAACTGTTGTTATTACATGTAACTGTCCGACAAGTATCTTTTCCCTGGCATATGGACTGATGCCCAAGGTAATCAATTTGTCTGTCTTACAGATACAGACTGTGGTGGGAGTTGTAGTAATAACCACCGTAACAAAAAGGCCTGAACTTTAGTCAGATTTCAGCAAAAAAAAACCGTGAGTTTGTTTGCAGACTTAGAACCATTTCTTGCAATAATGGCCCAAAAGGGATGAAACCACAAGACGAGATAGGATTCTGTTCATTTGGGAAAAGCAGAAAGACTGCTGATTATGCAAAAGGAGGAAGCACTGCGTGAAGACTTGAATTTGAAGAAAAATGTGAATGAGAAAGAGATCATCCGTGTGTAGAGGCCAGCAGTAAGAAAGGCAAAAAGCTGAGGCTATCACAGGGGAAGGTTGGCTACCTCTTTTTTAAGCCTATCTGTTGCAAGAAATCATGTTTAAACATGCTCTAGATAGGAGATGACTAAAAAGTCAAGCAGAACTGAGATGGAACTGTGGCTGGACGTTCTTAAACACATTTATACATCTGTTTTCACTGTAGTATTCCAAGAGGAAGAGCTTAATCAGAATTACCAGCTTGTGTGTAAGTGTGCACACACAACGATGTGTATGTATAAGGGCATAAGTAGTCAGCAGTGCTGTCAGAACACAATGTAATTTATATAGATAGGAATTCATTAAGGTACAATTTTCAAAGTAATTAGCTTGAAAATAACCAATTTATCAGAAACAGGGCAGACATTCAAAGTAAGGATTTGTCGCCAGATACCAAATGGTGTTTCAGTGCCCAAGTTACATGTTTCAGTAGGAGAGTAAAGGCACGTGTGTACAAAGCATTTTATTTTTCCCAAGTTTAACTATTTCATGCTGAAGTGGCCTGTGTTCATATAAACTGAAGGCACCCATTAATGGGAAATCAGGGAATTCAAATTTGAACGCATACGGTATGTCTGTAGAGGGACCGCAAGTGGAACAAGAACCTCATGCAGTTCAACAAGGGGAAGTGCAGAGTCCTGCTCCTGGGAAGGGTCAGCCCCAGGCACCAGGACATGCTTTGCAGGAATAGAGCTGGGGTCCTGGTGGACGCCAAGTTGGACACAGGTCACCAGCGTGCCCTTGCAGGGAGGGCTGATGGCATCCTGCATTAGGAGGGCTGTGGCCAGAATGTCAAGTGAGGGGATCCTGCCCCTCTCCCCTGCACTGGTGAGGCCACACCTGGCGTGCTGTGTCCGTGTGCACTCCTCAGCATGCGTGTGCTAAGGAGCTACTAGCAAGAGTAGGGCCACAGAGATGATGAAGGGACTGGATCGTCTCTTCTGTGGTGGAAGGCTGAGAGAGCTGGGGCTGTCCAGCCTGGAGAAGGGAAGGCTCAGAGAAAGTCTCATCTACAAATACCTGGAGGGAGGGTGCAGAGGGCATGGAGCCAGGCTGTTTTCAGTGGTGCCCAGGGCCGGGACCAGAGCCAACGGGCACACGCTGAAGCACAGGAAGTTCCCTGTAAACATCAGGAAACACTTCTTTACTATGAGGGTGACTGAGCAGTGGCAGAGGGTGCCCAGAGAGGTGGTGGAGTCTCCATCCTTGGAGATGTTCAAAGCCATCTGGACACAGCCCTGAGCAGCTGCTGTGGGTGGCCCTGCTTGAGCAGGGGGGGTGGGCAAGACCAACTCTAGCCTCCCAACCTCAGCCATTCTGTGATCTGTAGTGTTGGTCTACATCCTAGAGTCTTGAATCCTTCACCTGGAATATAGTTTATTTGGGGCAACAATCTGAAATGAGGTAAGTAGTTTTCTTGGCAAACATTCCGAGGCATGGAACAGAGGACAGTTTGCTTCAATGTCTATTATTTACTGAGTATATGTAGGTGCAAGACAGTATGTACATCTGGGAAGAAGAGCCCAGTCCCTGCCTTGTATAACAGCAGGAGCAGTGTAGGTGCTGCCTTAGCTCATGCTACAGACTAGCAGTTGCCTGAATGTGCACGCTGTTCAGTAGCCCACCAGTTTCCCTCCCACCTAATTCTTGTCTGGATTAACCACTCATATACCTTTTCAGCTCTGGGGTGGTCATTGGATGTGACCTCAGATGTGAATAGCCACAATTATAATATTTGTGGTAGCACTCTGTGATAATACAACACCACATTACTACAGTTTGTTTTGTGAGGTACGGGGGGGCTGGGCAGAAATCTTGGCCAGAAGCATACTCAGCAGTGTCTTAAGATGTACTGCTGAAAGAACGGGTAAGATCATGCCCAGTTCATGCTGCAATGACAGCTCAAGAGCAAAAAAGTGAAAAGTAGTACCGAGAAAGATCAAAGCTGTTAATATTCCTGCCAGAACCACTCAGGACTACAGCTGCTGACTTGCAGTGCTGAACGTGTGAGAAGTCTAGCACATCCCTGTGAGCATCCAAGTGCTTCTGAGGACAAGCAGTGTCTAGCACTCTTCTGTCCACATTGGCCAGTGATAGCTTAAAAACAGTGTCAGCTACTCAGAAAGAATGGTCGGAGGGAAACCATGCACATTTGTGAGTTTGAACTCAATCCCAGAATTTCAGCCAGTTTTGGCTGGCTTCCACCCCCATACCTCATAGCATGTTGTCGGAAAAACCCTTCGTAATAGAGAAGCCCCAAAACAAGACTGTATTGTCAGGATATCCATGCAGTCAAGAAGCTTAATATGGGAGAAGGTCCCTCTGTGTAGAATATTGAGAGGGCGGCAGGATTTTGAATGGGCTCTGTTCTGTGGGTGAGTGACCTCATGCAGGGTAAGCCCTCATGTCAGCAAGTCTTCTGTCCTACTGCAAGTCTAGCTTGTGAGGTCTGGGACCTTGCACTGCTGTTCAGAGCAGAAGACATTAAAATTTGGGGTGTTGCTTCATGAGAATCAAATAGAGAAAACAGAGGAGAAAGCAGTAAATAACAATATTCCTGAATCAGAGCTGTAAATTGTGCTGATGTTTGGGAAAGGAAGATGCAGATGACTCGCTTTTTCCCTTCAAGTTTCTGCTTTTAATGAGTCACAGAAAGAAAGGTTTGGACAGACAACTGCCAGTGATGGAGTTAATCTGGTATATTGAATTATCAGACGTTTGGTGAGCTGACAATCACCACGCAATTGTGAAGTAAATTAGTTAGATCAAGAGGGCACTTGTAAAATTTAATGATTTTATTTCCCATTTGTGGAGGCTAGGAGTCAGCTAATGCGGTTCAGGCAGGGAACCGTAACTCCCTAACCCGCAGTAATGGAATAGCCCCGGCTCAGGAGTGAAGGACGCAGAGTATCGGTGAAGAATACGGAGGGACTAACCCTGTTTAAGATGGGGTTAGAAAATTCAATAAAGAAGAGCAGTGAGGCTGCAAACACATTACTTGGCGTTCTTTCAAGATTTTAACCCCAAATTGTCTTGAGAAAATATAATTGACCTTAGGGAATTTCCACTGTTGTGCGCTACACATACAACGATTCCGGAGTCGGTCAGATCCCAAACCTGGCTGGGACAGCGCCAGTTTGACAGGCGGCTGGGGGTTAAACTTCCCCCAGCACCGATGTAGGAGGGGCTGGCTGCGTTTTGGGGAGGGGGAAGAAAAAAATAAGCACCGCAACCCCATAGTTGATTTAAAACAGGGGGTAAAGGCCCCGCGGCTGAGGGGTCCTACATTCGCC
>NW_010236354.1:0-5054 GCF_000690775.1 Eurypyga helias
TTAGGACTCTCCTGTAGGTGGGTTTCCTCTTCCTCGTTCCAACTGTAGAACCCATCACCTCACAGGAATTCAATTTTCTGTTGAAAGCGCAATCTGGAAATGGTTTTCACTTTTCCCTCTGTCTTTTAGCAGGGAGGGGGCAAGAAACCCAGACCTTTTTTTTCTTCAACTATAAATCTCTAATTGGTGATGTCTGTAGTTGAGTACGTATGGCTGGAGCTTTGATAAACAGGACACAGGCCTCATTTTACTAGACTAGCTCAAGGCATCAAGAATTCAACGTTTTTGTCTGGAGTGTTCTTGGCTGGTCATTACCATATTTTCATTGGCCTCAGCTGGAGCAAGAATATCACCCACACTCAGGCAGTTAATGCCCAACCTTTTCTTAGATTCCACTCACCTCTGTGCAATAGGGTTTATTTTGTGCACAGCCTGTGTATAACCAGGCACACACTGGTATCTGTGCACCAGCTGAAGCCTTCCCAGCACCAGCCCTTTCAGGGAGAGGGGTTCCCAAGGTCGCCTTTGCTCAGAGACATGTGTAGTCTCTGTTCTCATGGATGTTCACTCTCTTATTTATCATCAGTAGAAACGGATTGTTGATATCACAGGGGATTTCCATTCTCAGGATTTTGCTACTCCCAATGAGATCATTACTCTGGTTAGTTCTCTTCAATGTCCTGCCTGCTTACCAAATGATGTGCTCCACAATGGACTTCTCTTTCCACAGGGAATCCTTTCTGATCCAGCAGCATTAAAAAAGAACTTACTTACCCATTCACTCAGGGATGGGGCATGTGAATGATGATGCACCTGTGTGTGCCATTACTTGCCTCTTCCACCAATTGGAAGTCCTCCTCCAGTGTCAGGTTGCTCTGGGCAGGAGCCTTGGCCTCTCTTCTGTGGCTGCACTTTTCCTCCCTGACATGGGGAGTCCTTTCTCTTACAGCTTTCATCTGTTGAAAGAAGTCTAAGCACCACTGTAATCCCTTACAAACAAGGGCTTGGCTCTCCTGTGCATCTGGTGAGCCTCACCAAAATTGAAAGGAATCCCACTGCCTCCTCACTAAACAAAGGCATGGCCACAGAAGAAGGCCCAGCACATGCTCACTCCCAAGGGTTCCCTGGCAGAAGAACACTCCCTATCAAGCATCCCACCTAGAAAGAGCAGGGGCAGAAAAAGTCCTTTGTCTTGGAACCTGGGGAGGGAGCAACTCGAGAAAGCCCAGGCTGACCTGGTCTGTGCTGGGAAAAGCACGCTGCAGGGGCAGCTCTGCACACCAGGAGTCTGTGATCCTGGACATCTGCATCAGGATGTTAAATATCACAAAAGAATTGCTGGACACCTTTGGAAGGGGGAATTTCTGGAAAGGTCTCAGTGTGGTGGACCCTCATGCAGGATAAGCCTTCTGATCTAGGATAAGTCTCCCTATCTTCTTGCTAAGCAGAGTTTTGTTTCCAGGTAGTGTGGATCAATCCAGGCACTCACCTGCACTGGAATGCCTCTCCCTTTTGCCCTTAGAGGAACAGCAGTGGGTTTGTGAGTGCCAGCCTGCAAGAGAATTTAGTGTGAAGAATGTCCACTGCCTCCCATGAAAAGTCAGGGAAGTTCACATGGAGTCTCACTGTTCCCATCTCTTCGTAGCCAGGCAAGAGCACGAGCATCACCATACTTACATAGGAGTCTACTGCACTTCTTTCTTTCTGGGACAATGCACTGCTCCCTCTCGGGCTCTAAGCATTACATTCATATGAAAAATAAAAGAAAAATAGAGTAAACTTCACTAAGCCCTTTACCAAAGGAACTACAAGAATACATTCAGCAAATTGGGGGAAGAATGCATCGCACAGCCAGCCCAAGAAAACACGAGGTCCCACCTGACAGTTCCTTGGTGGATATATCCTGCTGTGGAGCCCCATGGATACTCTCCCGTACCATCAGCTCCCAAAGAGATCAAGTACAGCATCACACAGTATTTCCCAGGCAGCTTGCAGGGAACCTCACTCTCCACCTTGCCCTCCTGCCTACCCACACAGGGACAGTTCTGCTCCCTGTCCTCTCCTCTCCTCACAGGACCACCCATGACAGCTCTGTTGGCTGCCCTTGAGGCTTCTTAAATAGTTGCATTCTCCAGGCTTGCTTGGGATTTTACTTATTGTCTTTCCTGCTAAATGGCACAATTGTTCAGGGTGGGAAGGAGCTTGGGAGGTGTGAAGTGGAGCCTCCTCCTGAAAGCAGACTCTACCCTGGCATTTAAGGAGATAGCTTACAGCCTTCTCCAGGTGGATCCTGAACACATGCAAGGCTGGAGAGCTCTGGTTTGTATCTCCCAGCCCTGCACCAGAGGGCAAAGCCCACAGCCAGGCGAGAGCTATGTCAACCCCAACCCCCTGCTAATGGAAGGAAAGTTAGGAGAATTCCAACACAGCCAGGTGTTTATGTGGTTCTCTGTGTGTGCAGGCTGGAGGTGCTTGGTCTTCACTGAGGCCTGAACCCTCTGTGACCACAGACCTGCAGCAACTGGCATTGGATTGGCGAGACGGGACCTCTACCCAAGCATGGCCACAGAGGCGGGGATCGCAGGAGAAGACCTTAGAAAGATGTGAGGAACCACTTCTGAGAATAAGCTCCAGCTCTGATGAATGAGCTCCGCTGGAGGAAGAGACCCCAGGAGGCAGAGGAAGGGACCCTTCTAATCCACCACAAGAAAAGTCTACAGATCCCATGCAAACACTATCTTTTTCCTGCAAATTACATGGTTTTCACCTGCAGGGAGATGAATCTCCCTTCTGACTGTGGATGGCAGCTGAGGAGCTAGGGAGCTACGGCCTGCAACAGAATTTAGGATGAGGAATGTTTACGCCTTGCTGGGCCAGAGGCAGACCCCCTTGGTGTTTCAGCCTACACGTCACATGTTTAGTCCCACAAGAGGGTGAGAGTCTTCTCCTTCACAAGTCCAGGAGTGGAGAGGGAGCACATAGGTCACCTCCTTAACCCTCAGCATATTCACCTGAGCCTGTCTTTGCAAAGTCTTCCTCAGCAATATGTTCTGCTAGAGTAGGATGTGTCTCTCGTCAGACGTACACCCCTCTAGCCAAACTCCTCCCACCCTGATGGCCATGCATTCGGATGTGGAGTGGAAGGAGTCACTTGCTCAGAGGAATAGCCCTCCACAGGCATTGCTTCTGTCTGCAGTGACACATTGTGTCACAGAACTTCCTAAGGATGACCACAGGGAAGAGCAACACCGATCCAGAGTACTTACTTTGGGCTTCAAAGTGTTCCTTTCCTTCTGGGAGAGATTCCTGCATGATCTCAGGTTCTAGGCAATATGTCCATATGAAAAATAGAAGAAAACAAAGAAATGTTACTAAGCCCTTTCCCGAGGGAACTACAAGAATGCACAGAAGAACTTATTTGGGAGATAACTATGCCTCCTTATCCTGCTCAAGCCTCCCAAGGACTCAGTGATTTTAAATTACTCATTTTCCCTTCCCTCCCTGTCTAAACAGAACAAACACAGCTCTTACCAGGGTCCCAAGACATCACCTCGTTTCTTGATTCCATGTGTCCTTTTCTCAGGGTTCAGTCTGCAAAGCAAGGAAGAATATTGGCCACAACTCTATGGTGGGTACAGGGCTTGACAACAGAAGGCTGAGCCCGTAAGATGTTCTGATGGACACCCAGCTGCTCCCTAGCCCATCTTGGGTGCTGTGTAATATTGTGAGAACGCTCACAGCCACACACATCATTCTACTGAGTCAAAATCAGTTGTGCTGTCATCTGCATAGGACAGAAGAAGATTCTTGACCCCAGGTACTGTTTTCCACAGAGGCATATTACCGCGACCCTTTTCCATGTGCATATTCATTCAGATTAACTCCAATCCTGGATGTTACCCAGGGAGTCTAGACTTGGGTTAGTAAGAAAGCTCCACTGAGGATTATAAACAGAGAAATCACATCAGCGGCCCCATCAGAGCACACAGCCACTGCACCCATGGCTAACCCAAGGGTCTAACCCAAGCAGTTACATATAAAAATGCCAGGCATGATTTCATATGGCTAAAGGAAGCTGTATTTCTTCAAACTACTTTTGCTTATCTTCCCATAGGTGGAAAGAGAAGAAAGAATATAAGTGACATAAAGCAATCTACATGTGAGGCTTTTTCCCCTGAAAGCAGAGCAAGAGAGTGATGAATTCTGAAAGAGTAACAATGAATACGTGCAAAAATCCAGTAACGTACCTTGAGAGAAATCACTCCTCAGCCCCGTCTCTCCTCAGCCAAACTGACTTTCACCAGAAGGGCAATGGTGCACTTACAGGCAGCCTTCGGTGCCATTGGACTTTATGCAGTTCCAGGAAGGAGGGCTCGTAAAAACTGTTGGGACTTTGACACTTGGCCTCACACTGACGGGCAGGAGAATCCTTAGCAGACTGAGAAAGTCCTGTTCAAGTCTAGTTCATACCTGGGTGGTGAGATTCAGTGCTGTGGCCCTCTGTATCATATCGGGGTTTCCTCTGGTCATAACTAGCTGCATTTCCTCAGGCTAGTGGAGCCATCATCTATATGCCTCTGCTACTGACTATTTCAGGTTCTTTGCTAAACATTGCTAGAGTCTGGTCAAGGCTCTGCTGCCCTCCAGAGCTCACAGAAGCCTTTGCTAGGCTTTGATGATGCCTGGGCAGTGCCCTGATAGCCTCCAGAATGGCCAGAATATTTCATGGGCTTCACCTACACCCACAAAGGGCTCTGCTGCTCTGCAGTTTGCACTGGGGCCTTTACCAGGTTCTACTGACAATCCAGTGAGGCTCTGGTGCCTTGATATGGGCCTGGGACCATTGCTAAGCTTTCTTGATGCCCAGAAAAGGTTCTGCTGCCCTCCACATTTCTCTGGGGTCTATGCTAGGCTTTGCAAATGTCCTGCTTTAACTCTACTACACTCTGGAGAGACTTGGAACCTTCAAAAGACTAACCCCATGTAGGCATGGGAACCTGCTCACATCCAAGGATTTCTGCCAGGAATCACTGTTTAAGGCCAGGCTGGATGAG
>NW_010236355.1:0-18629 GCF_000690775.1 Eurypyga helias
TAAAATGCAAACATAATTTGGAAACTTTCTCTAAAAGTGTCCAGCATAACCTTTCCATATTTAAAGAAGCACTGCACAAAAATTAAAGAGGTTTTTACTTTTCACATGCTAACTATGTGTATAAGTTGTCTCTGGTGTCCAGTTCTTACATTTCTGGTATGTCCTGCAAAAATGGAATCTTGTGGAAGAAATATTTTTACTTATTTAAAAATTTGCCTTTTGAAAAGAAGTACTTTGAGTGCATTGGATTTAGGCAGAAGATTTTTTGGTTAATAAATTTAACTCATTACACGTGTATTGAATAATTTGTATAGAATGAACTATATTCTTGACTGAAGTTTCTTGTGGCGTGAAGGTACAAAAACCCAATAAACAAGTTAAAATATCACAGGGAAGACAGTGAACTCCACGTTTAGCTTTGCATTTTCAGAAATCCTGAACTTCATTAATAACCTTTAAAAATTGGCTCCTCCCCCCGCCCCCCTTGGAATAGTTCCAGGATCCCTGCTGACTTCCATTTTTACCGTGAAAAAACATTTTCTGCTGATGTCAGTTGACTAAAACTCGAATTTCACAGTTAAACTTAGTGAAAGACGAAGGTTTTAAACAGCATATATTTCAGAAGTCATGAGTACAAAACATAGTCTATGGAAACTGTATAGTGCAGTTCATGTAGCCCTTGAATGTTTCTTTTCTTATTACTGGTGACCATTGCAGAGCTAATCTTTGCATAAATTAATGGCAAACTGATTCATTTTATAGCTGAAAATTCTATTCTCAGAAGTTCCCAAGTATTATATTTTCACCTGCATATGAATTAGCTTAACAATGAAATGAGAGGGTAAATTATTCTTTCTAATTTGTTGGTTGTGTATAAAGATGAGATTATGTTTTATGTTAAAGATGCAACTTTAACATTTATCTTGTATTTCAACAGATAGGTATTACTTACCATACAGGCAGATTTTATAACATCTCTTATAAAAATATGTAAGCTAAATAATGCTAAAACTTGCAAAATCTTTCCATCCATAAAATATTTTTGACTTTTGTACTGGCTACCTTTAATTTTTTTCTGCATATATGCTGTATATCATCCTATTTATATATCTTGCTCCTTATTTGGAGAAAAAAACCCTGTGATTTGAAGGATATTGTTAATGTGAAAAGCCAAATTTCCAGACAGGTTGTAGAAACTAATGATCATGGATATATAGTAGCTTGGGAGTACTCTATAAAGACTGCATGTCATAGTCTTCTTTTTTTAGGCAGATTAGCAGCCTTTTTGACACATAGGGATTTTTTTTTGGTTTTTGTGTACATCTCCCTCAGGAACTAAAGTTTTCCTTGTGTTCAGTATTACCTGAATTTTTATCTTGCACAGAGACTAATAGTAATAAGACTTTTAGAGCATTAGCAGATACCACTGAAATATTTTTTTAAATTATACAAGTACTTTAAAAGCAAACAATTAAATAATATTGGTACTTATTTGTAGAATGATAATGCCCAGAACTTTTTTTCATGACGTTAGCATTTGTTCTTTGTTCTATACACTTGCAAATGACATATGGTTTTCACCCCGAAGAAGTGCACTCATCCTCCAGGAAAACATGTATTGGAACTGTACAGGTTGTACAGAAGTATATTGGCTATTTGCAGTTTTATCAAGAATTAGACTGTGGCACTATGGTTCTTCTGCACAATACTAAGAAAAACACATTAATTGTAAGAAGTCTGCTTAAAACATGCCAGAACTATAGGTGTTTTCAGCTCACAAAGTAGGTCAATTGTAAGTCTGCTTAAAATGTGCCAGAAGTACAGGTGTTTTCAGCTCACAAAGTAGGTGTCTACTAGTATTACCAGGAATCATGTCAAAAATTAAGAATAATGCTTAAATGTTATCAATATTCCAGATTAAATGCCAAATAAAATCATCATCTCAAACTATAAGGCAGGATAATAACGATATCCTTCTGCTATACCTTACTCTGAGAAATATTTTTCATCTCAATAGAATTGTGCAGGGCCTAAACCACAGTGCTTATGACCAACCATAGACAAATTAATGTGTGTTTAAGAGGCCTTTCTGCAAGTCTGTCCAGTTTTCCAGCAGAAGGTGTGCAGCTCGTTGCTGGACCACTGAACAAGCAAGAGGAAGTCCTTCTCTGGAAGGACTGGTTTCTTTACTAGCCTTACAGTGTCACTGGACCTTAGCACTCTCCCGCCTTTGACACTGTTGCATGTCTTTTTTATATCATGGTCAAACTACTTCAAACATACTCCGAACTATGCTGCTAAAAAGCCTTAGCAAATACCTCCAGCTTGTGCAGAATACAGTAGGGCAATTACTATGAAGTTTGGGTGGAGATTTTTTGATCCTTCCCGCTGCTTTCCTGTGCACAAACTGCTTGTTGGCGTTTTGATGGAGTTCAAGGTTTTAGTCTTAATGTTTAAAGCACTTAATAGAGTGGGTCACACTCTCTTGCTGGAATTCTGATCTTTAAGGATCTTTCATCTTGCCTTCAGAGATCTGAGGGAAAAGGTTAATCGTTGTGAGGGGTAGAAAGAAAGCTTCAGTTCAGCTTACATCTTTGTGGCTGTGCCGTCAGATCTATGAAATGTCTTCCTTTAAGAGGAAGAAGTAGTATGGACTTGGGCTCTTGAAACGGGCATAAAGACTTTATCTTTACAGATATCGGGGAGGCACCTCTGACCCCTCTTGACTTTTTTTCTTCCTTGAGGTTAGAGGTTGAAATAGAAAGAGCTTAGCACAGTCATAGCTACGCACCAGTATTTTTAGGCTATGTTCTTACCATGGTCTATATGGCAGCTCATCTTCATGCAGCTGAAACCTTGGTTACTTTCAAAATCAGAAGATCCATATCATAGGAAGAAAATGGCTCCTAAAAGAGGTCCTACATGCACACTGTCTATTTCTGGTACTTTCATACCTTCCCAGTAGATTAACTTTTTTTATTAGTATTTTCTCAAATAACTGAGCTGCTCCATTTCTCTTTGGCTTCTAGCATGTGTTTTGATATAAGACAAAGTTTGCTTTATGCTAAGAAACCAAGAAAGAAACTGTATTTAAAAATCTGTTTAGAGGACCTACTTTTAGAATAATCCTATCTTAACCGTAAGACAGCTCTGAAGTATATTGAACTCGTAGCAACATCTTTCTGAAAGTATTAAAACTCAGAACTATGATCACACAATTCAGAGCTGTATTTTTTTATATGATCCTGAAGGATATGAAGATGACAGTCTTTCTGTTTAAAAAAAAAAAAGGTAATTTCCGGGTGGCATTATAATTAAAAAAATATCTATCTTTTGGCTTACTGTAGTGGCTTGATTTGGAATTTGTACATGACTTATTGAGAAACTTACTTTGTTCATTTATCAATATGCATTATGGAAGGATAATTTAGATTTTTAGTTACCTAATTCTTATGTAGAAAGATGCCTTCACCTTAGAAATATAACAATCAAAAATTAAAAATACAAAAGTTTTGTCCAAGTTTGCTGTCTTTTCCTCCCCAAAGACGACAAAAATTGAACACATCTACTTCTCTGATGTTGATCAGTAGATCAACTAGTTCACATTGTCTTGTGGTTTTCTCCATTTCTAGAAATATAAAATGCATTCTGATTGCATTAATGTTTTAACAACTGTTCAGGGAAGACTGTTTCAAACAGAGAGGTTAGTCAGCCTTCACTGGTGTGTTTGAACAGTTTGTAAAAAAGATCAGAATGTCATCTAAGAAGCCACTTCGTTCAAGATGTAAATAAGAATTTGAATGTTTTCTGTGGGTGTGTTAACCTGTAATCCCTTTAATGTCAGCAGTATAGTTGGAAATTTATTCTCTAAATTCCTTTTTGACACAGGTTTTCTACCTGTCCAGTTTTAGATGGAGTTCTAGTTTTCATGTCTTCTATTCTGATTTAGGGTTTTTGGTGGTTTCTTTTTTTTTTTTTTTTTGCTAAATATGTGGGGAGAAGACTTCTATGTGAACTCACTCAGAGGAGAGTTCAGTTATCAACATTAATAAACTAAAAATTGAAGGCCGGCTAGCATTTGACCAGGTTTCAGTGGGTTTGGTCAAATTTAGAAAATTACTTAAGGATGACTGATTGTGGTTCTTACTGTACTGTTCCCTCAGTCCTGTGTTAGTTTTAAGAACCAGGAACAAAATATGCCAGCTGCTAAGTGTTGAAATCACGATGACCATTCACAGTGTGTCAACTTCAGGACTTGGCATTAAATTGTAGTTCAGAAAATCAGAATCTACCCTTTAAGAGAAGCAAGAGTCTTTTAAACCCATTTTTATAAAAACAGTATGAAATGCAACTCAGGATCTGTATAGTATGTAGGCATATTTTTGTGGAAGCAGTTGTTATGATAACAATTAAAGTTTTTGCATTATAAACAAAACAAACAGAAAATAGAAGTTTTGAATGTCAGGTTACACCCACCTTGCTTCTTTGTATAAAATTCCCTTAATTATTGTATATTGCAGATAAATGACAAGGCAGTGAGAGGGATTTTGAGATGTACAAGGCTAATAATCTTCATACAGGAAGCATTGACAGTTTGTATGTTGTGTAGATAAAATTTTGTTGCAATTTTTCTATAAGTCTGCAGTCACCACTAACAATTTGTTTAAAGTTATTGTACACAATTTAGATGTTTTATGGGTTTTAAAAAAGAATTAATCTTGCCTTTTTTCCTCACCATGTAATATAAACTTTTTATTTACAAATTATAATTCAATTATAAATCAAACCCTTCTAGTCTGCATAAAAATTCATTTTAGCTCTGGACGGCATGAGAGGATAACAGATGAGAACATTGTATAATAAGCCAGAATATAGGAATTATTTTTATTTATGCAAATGAGTATTTTATTGCAATGAGCACAATGTGTTTATGTTCTGAGTAGCTTTAAAATCAATTTTATTTCTGTTGTTAAGGGGACATAAATGAAAGTTTACAAGAAAGAGAAGATCAGTATTCTCTCGCTTGCAGTAATAATTCTGTGAGTTTTGAACAAATGGAAAATGAGCTGAAGAAAGTGACATTAATTTACATCTTCTCCAAATTAAGTACTCTGTAAAGAGTGTGAAAGACACATTAACATACACTCTTAATTCTTAGCATACAGCCTAACATTATTTACTTATATACTTAAATGCCTAGGCACAGATGATAAAGGCAGTCATCTTAGTCATGGTACTTAATCTATCTTGTTTAAAGGATAATAAAAAACTACTCCTAATCTTTCTCAATGTACGTATGATTTCAGAAACTGTGTTTGGTGAAGTATTATTCAGATAGTTATCAACCAATCTGTAAATTCTGAAACTTATTACTCATTCTGTTACATGGCTGTAGTGGGTTAACCTTGTTTGAAGGTCAGGTGCTATGACTACCCTCCAAACTGGACAGAGAAGAGAAAATATGATGGGTTGAGGGTTGAGGTAATGACAGGGAGAGGTTGTCCAGTAATTACTGTCACGGGCAAAACAGACGAAAAGCCTGTGGGTTGAGGTAATGACAGGGAGAGGTTGTCCAGTAATTACTGTCACGGGCAAAACAGACTGAGCTTGGAGAAAAAAATAAATTATCTATCAAAATCAGACTTAACAAAAAGACAGCTAAAACCAAATATTAAAACACCTTCCCCTCCACACTTCCCTTCTTCTGGTCTCAAATTGACTCCCACTTTTCTCTAACTCCTCCCCCAAGTGGCACAGGTGGAATGGGGGTCATGATCAGTTTGTTACATGATATTTTCCCCTGCTCCAGTGTAGAGTCCCTCTCACAGGAGATAGTCTTCCATGAACTTCAGCAATGTGAGCCCTTCCCGTGGGCTGCAGTTCGTGAAGAACTGTTCCAGTGTGGGTCCCTCCCACGGGATGCAGTCCTTCAGGAGCAGCCTGAGTCCCCCATGGGTTCACAAGTTCAGCCAACAAACCTGCTCCAGCCTGGGCTCCTCTCTCCATGGGGCCACAGCTCCTGCCAGAACTCTTCTCCAAGGATGGTTTCCCACAGGTTCACAGCCTCCTTCATGCATCCCCCTGCTCCAGTGTGGGGTCCTCCAAAGGCTGCAGGTGGATCTTTACTCCACCATGGAGCTCCATGGGATGCAGGGGCACAGCCAGCCTCACCATGGTCTTCAACATGGGCTGCTGGGAAATCTCTGCTGGTGCCAGGAGCACCTTCTCCCCTCCTTCTCCACTGACCTCAATGTCTGCAGAGTTCTCTCTCACACTTGCTCTCTCTGTCTGCCTACCAAACAATCTTTTCTCTTCAGTTTCATTTTCCCTTCTTAAAAATGTTGTCACAGGGGTGTTATGACTGCTATTGTCTTGGCCTTGGCGAGTGGCAGGGCCATCTTGGAGCCAGCTGGAGTTGGCTCTCTCAGACATAGGGGAGGCTTCTAACATAATTTCACAGAAGTCACTCCTGTAATCCCACTGCTACCAAAACCTTGCCTTGAAAATCCAGTATAAGGGGCAACATTTCTGAGACTCTTCTTATTTTAAAAGAAAAATAAAAACTTGGAAACTGGAGGAAAAAAATAGAAAAAAAGAAAGGACCATATAGACTTAGGAAATATTTGATTAGTTACTGGCTTGGAGAAGGGGTTTCTGATGGGAAAGCATATGAAAGTGAATGACTGGAAACTAAAATTAGCCAACTTCACCAGAGAAATTGGATGAAACTTCTAAGGGTGAATGAACATCTATAACTTCCAAGGGTATATGAACGACTGATTAAATATTATGGTGGTCACATAGTTTCTTGACTGATTGAACGTTATTTTCTGTTTGAAGTGTAATGGATTTTCAGCAAGGTTCTATGTCAGTACATAATTACCTAGAAACCAAGTCAATATGATCCTGATGGTCCTGTCCAGCATTACAATCCGTGATAGTAATTTTCTGAAACTGTGTTAACTGTAGTTGCTCCTGACACTATTCCCATTGCAAGACAGACAGTTTATAGTTTGAAGATAATTTTGTTGGGATTTTTTTTGGTTTTCTTTATGTCAGGATTTTCATTACAAATGTTGGCTTTCTAACCTCTGGAATGTAAAATGTATGTTGGCACAATCCAAGTCAGTTTTAGTGGGGGAAGCACTGAGAATAAACACTGAATATGGATATAATATTTATTTTCAATTTTTGTAAGACACAAAAAGCCCTCTTGATTAATTCAATATTTTGATGTAATCACAGATGTTGCATTTAGACCAGAGCCAATCCTTAAGAGCAGAGTAATAGACTAAAAATAATACTAGGATGTAAGATCAAATATAGTCAGTAAAAAGTGTACTTCAATTTGATCTTCATAAAGTAATACTTATGTATCAATACAAGGTACCACAGTGATTAAATAATCATAGAATTGTTTGGGCTGGAAGGGACCTTCAAGTTCCAACCCCCCTGCCATGGGCAGGGACACCTTCCACTAGACGAGGATGTTCAAAGCCTTATCCAGCCTGGCCTTGAACAATTCCATGAATGGTGAATCCACAACTTCTTTGGGCAACCTGTTCAAGTGGCTCACCGCCCACTCTGTGAAGAATTTTTTTCCTGATATCTAATCTAAATCTCCCCTCTTTCAGTTTAAACCCATTACCCCTTTTCCTGTCACTACATGTCCCTGTAAAAAGTCTCCCTCTAGCATTCTTATAGGCCCCTTCAGGTACTGGAATGCTGCTATAAGGTCTCCCTGGAGCCCTCTCTTCTCCAGGCTGAACGAGTCCAAATATTTTAGCCTGTTCTTGTAGAAGAGGTGCTTTAGCATCAATTCTTTATACCTAGTTTGGAAGTCAGATGCCTGCAAGTCCTGCTGTCCTGATTCATAGAAGAGGTGCTCTAGCATCAATTCTTTATACCTAGTGCCTGCAAGTCCTGCTGTCCTGATTTCATCTGGGAGAGAGTTAATTTT
Organism: Eurypyga helias; assembly: GCF_000690775.1. NCBI lineage: Eukaryota > Metazoa > Chordata > Aves > Eurypygiformes > Eurypygidae > Eurypyga > Eurypyga helias. The sequence goes on from NW_010236355.1 coordinate 7,961, forward strand.
CTTCTTAATAGCTGGTATAGTGCTGTGTTTCAGACTTGGGATGAGAATAATTTTGATAACAGACTGATATTTTACCTGTTGCTAAGCAGTGCTTACACTAAATCAAGGACTTTTCAGCTTTCATACTGCCCTGCCAGCAAGGATGCAGGAGTTTCACAGTTAGCTGGGAGGGGACACAGCCAGGACAGTGGACCAAAACTGGCCTAAAGTATATACTATAACATATGACATTCTGCTGAATATATAAAATGGAGAGAGTTGGATGCAGGGGTGGCCACTGCTGCTTGGGGACTGCCTAGGCATTGGTTATCAGTTGGTGAGTAATTGCACTGTGCATGACCTGATTTGTATATTCTTTTAACATTGTTGTTACCATTATTATTATTTTCCCTTTCTTTTCTGTCCTATTAAACTGTCTGTATCTTAACCCATGAGATTTATTTTTTTTTTCTTGTTCTCTCCTCCATCCCACTGTGGGGGGAGTGAGCAAATGGCTGTGTGCTGTTTAGCTGCCAGGTTATACCACAGCTTCATTGTGGTCCTGCATGCAGTCTAAAGTTCTTTCTGCATGTGCTATTGATCTTGGCATCTACAAGACATCACAAACACGGCTCTATACACTGTCAGGTTGTGCCCTAAAGTTGATACTGACCAGATGTGTTGTTTGCATTACTGTACAGACCAGAAAATTATGATCCATAATTTGTGTTCACACTCCTGAGGCTTTAATATTTTCCTGTAGCTGGACTTTCAAGACATCTCCTATCATGTTATTCTTGCAATTCTGGTGTCCCCTGCAACACTCCTATTTTTTTAACAACAACCTTCTATATGCCTGTTTGTAACAACAAAGCTAATTTTAATTAGCACAAACTAGTCACACATATATCTTGAGAAGATTCCACAAAAGTAACCATCATCAAGAATATACTGTATCCTATATATGCTAATATCTCAATCATAACATATTACAAATATCAGACTTTGGAAAATAGTTACTATTTACTATTTATTATTTGCATCAATATCACTGGTTTATTTTAAGAATTGTTTACCATCCCCATAACCACATCATACAATTCCATGAAGAAATTTAACAAGCTATCTTCTTGAGAAACCATTTCAAAACTTCACTTCTTCAAAAGTTATAAACTCTTAATCTCTGGTATAAACTTTGTTCAATTAATGTTAACTTTTTGTTCTGATCATTGCTCTGTTTATCATGACTGTCTTTTTTCTTTGCTTCCTGTCTTAGTTTGAATATTCAATCCATTTGAAAATTATAATACCCTACCAAAAGCTTGGGATAACTTGCAAAGACCAACTGATACATCTTTTCCAGTGGCAGAATATTTTTGGTGTATATTTTTATTTCTGTGACTGAAGTAACAAAAGAATATCATGGCACAATTGATTTTGGTTAAGAATACAAAAAATATTCAAAAACTATTTTGAGATATTACTTATGCATTATATTATTTCTCAGTATATGATCATTCATTGAAAACTTGATTGTCATATGGATTTTATTTTCATAAAAAATTTGTTGATTTTGTACAGTAAGGAGGATGAATACTGAGTATGTCACATTAATTTTTTAAACCCCAATCAAATTTTCAGAAACAGAATAATAATCTTGTGAAAAATAAATGCCAAAGTTAAACATACCATTAAACTGACAGATATTTATAGGAAAATTGTATTCTATTATATAGAGCATCTGTCATTTATCTAGTGTTAGGGTATATAAATATAGACACTTCCTGTAACCTTGAGCATATTCACAGTTGCCTCCTTTATTGAGACTTACAAGTAGAAATTTCTTAAATCTTCCAAAATACATAAAATTATGGTGGTACTTCTTTTGGAATTTTGAAATAATATTCTTCGGGTAGAAGGTAACATATAGCCAGGATCCACTGGAGATTTGCAAGTAAAACCACATCATGTCGCCTTTTAATATTTTATTTTGCAGGCAATCATATTATTTTGAAAGCTACATAACAAACATTTCCATTTAGATTTAAATCCCATACAGGTTGTATGAAAACTTGACAATGATATGAAGCAGCATTGTAAGGAAAATAAAGTTAAAACTTATGAGAAATATTAGCTGCAATAATTCTTGTAGGAAAGATTATAAATACTAATGAAAACAATCTGTTTTACAAGAAACATGATTTGATATTTAAAGGTCTTGGCAAGAGTTGAGGAGATCTGGGCTTTTATGAATACATTTTAAAAGAATAATGGAAAACTTAACTTAGAAACCAACCAATTTTTTTCCCAATTGAAGTAACTTTTCTTGAAGGAAATATACCAAGAAATGTAGCTGGTCACAGTAAATTATTTATAATATACATTTGAATGTATAATATTAACACAGGATTCATGCTTTGATTTCATGATTTAAAAGTGAACAATGTGTGGATTATTCTCAGTGGGAAAGGTAGTTCTCTTCCTCTCAGCCCTGTTTATATGCCACCGTCCCCATCCATCATGCCAGCACTGCCGCTCATGCGGGAAGCTGTAGGAGGAAACTGGCCTGTCTGAAAGCTAATGAACCAGAGTTCGTGTTTCAGGAAGAAAACACCCCTTTACATCAGGTTTAGGTTACTGGGAAATTGCAGGCACCGCTGGAATTGTTGCTAGGCAATGACTTATGTGATTGTCTAATGGCTTTTGTGTACACATAAAGAATAAGCTTATATAATCACAAATGTGCAAAATTCTACAGTCAATCTATTTTCAATCTGGGGTTTTTTTGTGGTTTTTTTTTCTTGTTGGGTGTTTTTTGTGGGTTTTTTGGGGTGGGTTGTTTTTTTTTTTTCTTTGGAGGGGGGGTGGGGGGTGGTGTGAGTGGGTGTTGTGTGTTTGTTTGTTCTTTCCCAAAATGCTAAATTTTCTTGCTGGTACAGAAATTTCCTGAACTAGCAGCACTTAAACGAGAAGGTCAATAATTCAGTATTAACTGAAGCAACTTTTCTACAATTAAGCTCTAGAGGCTTTTCTGTTTGTTCGTTACCAGCGATTCCTTTAAATTAGAAGTGGACTTCATTTTGCAAAGAGAGCAATAATTTCTGATTCATTTTTATTTTTAGGAATTCACTTAGTGTTCACAAGCACATTTATTTGCAAAGGTAAAGAAAAAAGCTGGCACTTATCAAGTAATGCCATATTGTTCTTACAGACTAACACAATGAAATAAGAATTATGGTTGAGCACGAGCACTTGCTAAAGCTGAATAGACCCACAGAGGTAAAGGAGTGTGATGCTGCGGCTCGGAGACCTGCAAAGCATTGCTGAGGCAGGTATATCCGTGCGTTTTGCATAGACAACTCACCTGTGAATGACCCCTGTGTTCAGATGTCAAACTGCTATCAGTAAATATTTCTGCTTAGGCCGTATTCAGACTAATGAATGACTCCTTTTCAGTTTCCTTTAGCAGCAAGACTCCATGGTTTGCAGTGGAACATATATACGGGGGAAAAATGAGGTTATATCTTACAGTCTATCTCTAGAACTCAATCTCTGAAAGTTCTGGCTTAAATAATAGATGAGGTTTCTCTATCCACAAATGTTAAGAGAATGTATTGAGGTTTTTTAAAACTATTAACTCACAAAATTTTCAGGACTTATGCTGGTTTTGAGTGATATCTTTGGTAATAAGAAACTAGTACTAAACTTCAGATTTTCATCCTTTAAACCCATTGACTTGCAGTTACCATATGAAAAGAGCAATTGATTTCCATTTAGCTATAATGGAATTTTTGCCTAGGTTATATTGAGAAGAGTGAGCAATGTGGAGTGCAGTGAATCACAGGCGTGATGCTCACTCAATCTTGTGTGACACCTGGAGGGATGTAAACCCTTGGAGATAAAATTCCTCTGTTTCTCTTCAGACAACTCACTGCAAGTATTGTCTAGCAGAGTCAGTAAGGGATGTTTTTAAGCAGAAGCAAGAGATGGATGATCAACCATAAAGCTCCCCTAATGAATTAAATTACACGACTGATACTTTCTTATTGTTATAGACAATAGTGCCTGACATTCAGCAGCCCATGGGCAATAATACTGAGCAAGTAACAGGATCTCAGTTGATGTCAGTTATTGCTTTCCTATTCACCCTATCAGCAAAGGATTTTAGAGCTATGGATTGGGAATACTAGTCTCAAATACATTTGAAGAGGTCAAGAGGTGTTATTGGAAGTCGTCTGGGGAAGATTTTCTACTACTATGAAAGATAAGACACGTAAAACAATGCCTTATTTCAAAGTATTTTTCCTTCTTTGCTCATTCAAAAAAGTGCTTTAAAAAGGTCTGAAAGAAATTTTTAGTAACTTCTGTGATGTTACTGTCATTTTCTATTGCTTGATACTGACACTTTGCATATGATGAGGATCTAAGTTTTGAATTTACTGTTGAATTTCCGTTTGTGTTTAATCTAAGTTCAACATGTTATCACCCATCTTGAATTGATTTGAAATTCTATCAAGAAGTTACTTTATTTTTCCTTGAATTCATTAAATCTTGGATACAGGCAATTGCACAGTAATACTACCTTATGTATTATTTTTTGGGTTTATTCTTTGTTTTGCTAGACTTCTGCTGAAAGACACTAGGAATAATCTTTCTGTACTTTATTCATAGCAATATATATATTTTTTTTTCTGAGATATTTCTGTGAATGGTTTGCCTCTTTTTTCAGTTAACTTCAATATTATTTATAAATCAGTAGATTTTATATTTTTGTATATCTATGTTCAGAAAAATTCTTTGCCTCTGAGCATGTTTTCAATTTTATGTAAAAATCTGTTTCAGTATTCTTTGCCTATACATGGTAAAAATTGTGTGATGTAAGGTTTTTTTTTTTAAAACTGGAATTTCTCAGACACCTGGATACACTGACATGCAAACCCTTCCCCATGTCATTTCTTCACAATTTTCATATTTCATTAGAAAATGTGGAGTTTTTAAGTCTATCAAACTCTATGATAACCTAACATTGAAGCTACATGTCTGGTTTATGTAAGTAGCAATATGCCACTGTTAAGGGGTTGATGCCAATTTAAAAGAAAAAGTTTCCAGAATACTTAGGAGTTTTATGAAAATCTTTTATCCTTATGCTTAAAATCCTAAGGTGAATAATATAATTTTTTTTTCTTTTTTACACTGTTAAGAAATTGCTTCATGCAGTTGGATCCATGTAGGAACATCGGTTAAAAAATAAGGAGTTTCTGCAGGATATAATAAAGAAATCTCAATTCTCATAGTTTAATTTTTTGCACATGCAGTAGACCACCTCTGAGAACAAAGTAGAGTCGTGGCTTTCTTGCTTTTTCCATTCCAAATTTGTTACAAATGCGTATATTTCATTAAATGCTGCTGCAGTCATAACTGCTCAGAAGCATTGAAATTCAAACATTCAATATAAAAAGATGTTCTTCAGGAAAAAAAATACATATTTTTTAAGTAGCGCTGTTTTTTCTGTGACATTCTCCAAAATTATAGTGTACTTAAGATCCATAATCCTTCACCACTTCTTGCTTTTCTGTGCTCATAATTCTCAAATTTTATAAAAAATATTTCTGAGGAAAGTGGTGGATTTTCCTATTGTCAGGTCTATAATATATTCTCCCAGAATTCCCAGTGCTTTTTAGTATCAATCATCCATTGCTTTGGTGACATATATGTGTGATGTTTTGACTTAACTCTTGTTTTTGAAAAGTTCTTTTTACGTGAGTGTCTCCAGTAGCTTTGCTGTATTAAAGTAACAGAGAGAAAATGTATGTGATAGAAGGAACAACTGGTTCTGATTCATGTGTACTGTATATTTTCCATTTTTAAAGGTGATTTTAGAGCAAGGAAGAGGAGGCTCCCTATGTGGTTCATGACTACTGCACACAGTCAGGTGGACTCCCAGGACAGAATTGGGGAATGGTTTCAAATGCTCACTCCCCTGAGGAAACAGTGGCTTTGTACAGGAAGACCTGACTGATTTTCCTTTTTTACTATGGAATAGTGATTTGTACGTGAGCTTGATCAGCATTTGTAGTCAGCATGACAGCCTCAACTGTCAGGTACTTAGGCAGCCAAAGGTGCTAGAGCTTTACTTCCCAGGTGCTCAGTGTAGTTGTCTTTTGGAAGCAGTCAATGAACAGAAATTGCCTCCTAGACTGAAGGGAAGAAAGAGAACCTGACTCTTAACTTTTGTCTTCCCATGGACCATACCAGTACTTCATCCAGCATTTACATGAGATACACTGCACAATACGAGGCATTCGTCTCTTTGACTGTGAAATTGTCAATGAACAAATCCAGGCTTCCAAAAATCTACAAAAGCGGAGTATATTCTCTGTTCAGTGTTCCTCTAATGAGAATCATCAAAAAGTTCAGGTTGCAAGAATCCAGAATATATACCTAGAATACCCCAAAAGCATACCCTGCTTCTTGGAAGAACATTTGAGAATGTGACAGGTTCTATACGTAAAAAGTTGAATGCCTGAACAGCCTGGGGAATTGTAAATTTTTTTGCTGTCAGTGTAGGCTGACATCATTCAGTCTTCTAAGGATGTGTAGGCTTTCATCCTTTTGGATAGCTTTCCTTGGTTGCCAGGAACAAATCTGGTGTTATGTCCAACAGCTTCCTCCATACAGGTGTGTTGGACAGTCTGCAGTAGAAATTTTCTCAGTAACCACTGAGAGGAAATCTTTGTCTATGTACTGGTTTTGTTTGTTCTCTGTTAGTCTTCTGAGGTTAGCCTGTTTTATGGTTAAAGCTAAAATAGATGAGCTTCACACTGTGTATTCTAACACTGGCCATAAGGGAGAGGCAGAGGAAGAAGATGCCTTTGTGCAAACTACAATGAAAGACACTGTTTTGGCTCAGGTAAAAGATGATGTGGTCAGTCTGTGTATGCACATATGCATCAAATTTGCATTTCAAAGAAAACCACTAAATGGTAATCAACTCTTTTATTTGCTGCTGCTTACTTCAGGAGTAGAAGTATTACAAATACTTATGTATAGAATACATATTACAGAAGATAAAATATTTTTACCACTTCATGACACTTACTCTTTTAATTGACCTTATAATGAGGCTTTATAAAATCCTAATGGGGTCTGGTTCATGTTTTGTTGATGCCAGCAGAGCTTTGTGAGGTGAATCTGATCCTCCATATGGAACTCATTCCTGAATAGAGGTCTGCAGTGAGGTAGCATAATAGCATTTCAATCACTGTCAGAAGTTAGTGTGGCTAGTCCAATTGCCGCCTCACAGTAATTACATTGAGGATTGGGTTAATTTTTGATCACTCTCATTTACTCTAAGACACATCGTTTCAATGTACACACTGACACATTGAGATGGACCATTTATGAGGGGTGATGGACCTAGTGCCATTAAGTTTTAATGCATCATTAATTTTCTAGGCAGATGTAAAACAAGGACTATAATATTCTGTTCTTCATTCCCAAGGTTGACTTAAAAGTCAGTGACCTCTCTTGATTGAGTAGTCATTAAAATAGTCTATACTATAGTCATTTTAATCTTCAGAGCATATAAATATTAGGAGTTTAAAAAAAAATCATGCAAATTTTGTCTGACTCCAGTTTATTAATTTCTACATTAAAATAATGCATAGACTTCTCTTCAAGTGCACCTGAGAGAACCTTTTGGATTCCTTTGTCTCCTTTGTACAAGGTGAAATTCTATCAAAAATTATTTCATAATGGCAAAAGCATTTCAGGCAGTCAATGTGCAAAGTTTTAGGCATATTCAATTTTTAGGTATTTAAATTATGTCCCTCAGCTGCAAATTCTTGTGGACACAGGAAAAAAATGGTGCTTGACCACATAATACAGAGGTTTATATATCAGGTGGCAGGATAATGTCCCCAGAGGTTTTAAGATCCAAGGAGGTATAGTAGCATTGTGCAAAGCTTCTATTGCAGATTGTGTTTCCTGGCCCATTCCTTGACTGTGAGTACATCTTCTGCTCTGGGACTGGTTGCACAGATGCTCATGGGCAGTCTGTTGACTAGAAAAACCCACACAACTAATTTATTGGGATTGTTGGCATAGGATTAACCTTCACATAAGGAATCTAATCCATTCAAAAGAGTTTCCAGGTGTTATACAGGGGACAATGGTAATCTCATATTCTCATATTAGAAATGGTAATCTCATATTCTCATATTAGATTCTCATCTCATATTCTTGCAATGATATTTTCAGCAAATGGTATCTCTCAGTTGGTGTAAGCACAGGAGAAGCTGCCTGGGGCAGTTTCCCCGAACTGCCTCAGATCCTTCACAAAGAGCTCCTATACCAGTTATTCAGTTGCTTTGTTGCAGAACTTTTGGGGACTTAAGTCAATCACCTTGTGAATCTGCCAGAGACCCAGTTAATCTCTTGTCAGTAAATCATCCCCTTGTCTCACACCAGTCCCTTATTTTATCTGTGCAGAGGTTAGCTGCAGGGCTCCTGCATGATCCAGGGACTGAGGACTATGTGTGACAGGTATGCATGCAGGCACAACCTGCTACATCACAACTGTAATTTTAGTGCAAATTAAACACTCCACAGGTTTTTCCACACTGTGTTGTTGCTTGTTTGATTGTTTTCTTTTTGGCAGTTTTGGAATAAAATACTGACTTTTGTGTAGTGTTGAGTGTGACTGAAAAAAGATGAACATACATATATATATTTGTGTGCTTGCTGTTGATTCTCCTGGCACATGTCATGTCAGTGAAAATAAATATGTGTTAGTTCTCTCTCTGAAGTGATGATGGAGGACCCCCTGGACACCTCCTTGGGTATGTCATTGTTCCTCCTTGATCATCCCAGGAGTGAAAATTAAAATAATTTGCAGTGCTACAGATGATTATTTTGGGAACCCTCAGGAGGGTTAGCACGCTTGTCCAAGCAACTTCAAGACAAATGCAGGGCAATGTGGTGCTAGCAGGCCTGAGAATGCCTTCTCTGTTACACTTTGGAAAAATTAATACATACTGGGATGGATTAGCATAGCAGTGCTGTACACTGGGAAGTGGTGTTCTAAAGCTTCCATGCTGAAATTGATTTGTTCAATATAAATGTGATGAAATGCCTTAGAGGAGCTGGGTGGTAATATAAGTGGGCACTTTTTTTTTTAAGTGGGAATGGTATTTAGGTACATAGTATTTACAGAAATGTGCTTTCAAAGAGAAGAGCAAAAGGTAGTTCAGCTTTCACAGCTGGAGGAAGCACCCAAGATTCTTTCAATGAGAAGAAATAGAGATAGGTGCAGAGTGCTCTTTTTTAATCTCCCCGAATTTTTCATGACAGTATTTTACAAAGACTAATTTGAGAGAAAAATAAGGAGCAAAACAACAGCTCTTAAAACAGCATTTTCAGAAACTTACGAGATCCTGCTTTCTTATTTTAGTCGTTTCCTAATTTAGTTTGTATTCTTTTCCTGTTCCTGAATGCACCAGAATAATTTTCTTTCCACAAGTATTATTGGCTGATGTCCTTAAACAGTACGGATACTTTCAACTTTTAATCTGGGCTTTGTTGTTAGGTGTTTGTTGTGGTGTGGTTTGGTTTTTTTTTTTTTTTATTTGTGCTATAAGATCAGACTACCTTATTCTGAAATACATGGGGCTCGGCAACCAATATTGCACTGAAGACTGCATTGTAGTTTAATAGGAGGTGTCTATCACTCTAACAAGTGCCAGCAAACCACCATGGGCTTGCGTTAAGGTGAGCTTCCCATGCTTGCATTGGTAGAGCGATTTCTAAATGTACTTATTGGTAGTGAGAGTGGAAAATGCAATGTGGACTTTTGCAACAGGGCAACACTTTTAAAACTAACCATATTTAGTCGATTTGTTAGAACTTAAGTTAAACTTTGTTATGTAGCTTTGTAGCCATGCCGGCGGCAAGAGTTAACTACTGATATTTAGTTCAGCTTTTGTGCGGCTCTTTACAACCTTACTGACAGGGATCCCTGTCAGATAACGGGGTTGCAGCACCAGCTCGGCTTTAAGAAAAATCTGGTAACGAGGATTTATTGTCTGAAGAAGGAGCCATCTGAACCCTTATCACTTGGGAGGGGCAGCCAACTGATTAGAACTGGCCTTGCAGTTTGAGACTCAATCAACACAAGCAGTTTTGAATGAAAGGTGAAAAGTGCCCTATGACAATACCTGCAGCCTTCATGCTCAGAGTGCTTACATTTTCTGTGATCAGAGAGCAGGCTGTCAGAGCAGTTAACGAGTGTGCTGCTTCAATTCAGCATTTCTAGAATTTTCCTCTAACATGTATCACCTATCAAGCATAATCAGGAAGGAAATTATCTTGTCAGAAACTTCATAGTTACCTTTCTCTCTAGAAGCTTGCAGGTTTCCGTAGCGTTTGTTTTATCCAAATGCAAATTATATAGATGGCCTGCCCTTTCCTTTTAATAAGTGATTTTAAGCAGAATTGGAAATTAAATTCACAGTTTGATATGCATACAACTTACAGAAGCAAATAAGGTCTGTCTTAGTTCAAAGACTTCTGGCACCAGATTCCTGTGTTCTGTTTTCATTACTATATTTGTGTTCTGGGTTTAGTGAGGAAAGAGTTAACTCTCTTTACCGTGGCTGCTATGAAGCCGTGTTCCTGGATTTATGCTGAGAAA
>NW_010236356.1:0-47452 GCF_000690775.1 Eurypyga helias
GCACCGCAGCTGCGGGACACGGGGCAGCGCGGGGTGGGCAGCAGCTCCCGCATCCCCCCCCGGCCCGGCTGTCCCGAGAGCCCCCCCAAGTCCCAACGCACCGCGAGACCCTGCTCACGCCAAAAGGGCAACGCACACCCTCCGCTTTCACGGGTGAGAGCGGGGCTTCATCCACCCGCGTCTTCATCCATCAGCAGAAACCGCACCGGGCTCTGGCCATTCCCGACAGCGCTCGCACAAGCTTGCGAGGCTAACACAGGCTAGCCCCTATTACTTGTTTGTTCTGGCAGCCGCTGGCCAGATTACGGTTATCTTCACATCCAACATCTCACCAGGATCTTTACACTGTCCGTTCAGCGACGCACGCAAACGTATAATCAACCGTTATGGGCTTGGGGGACACCTCAGTGCGCGTCTCACGTTTAAGAGGGAAGGGAGAAACCCAGAGGCGTGTGCTCCCTCCCTCCCAGACGATGAGTTTAAGCACGTTACATGGAATGGATTTAAACACCTACCAAAGTTGTCATACGCATCGCTGAACCAAGACCCGATGTCATCGGAAGTATTTGAGTGACTCGGGAATCTGTAGCTCCTTTTAAATGCTTGTCTAAACTTTGAGGACTTTCCATCTTGGGATTTCAACTTTAAAGGGGCGCAAGCTCTTTTGAAGGGTGTACTCCAAAATCTCAGGCTCTTCCTTCAAGCAGGAGAGTGATAAGAGAGAGACGTAACTTGCTGGTTTGGCAGAGCATTAAGTTCTATGCCTAGGACCTACTTGCTCAGGATTTGGCTGCTGTCTTTGTGACAACTATTTTGAAACCTATTTTCTCTGGCATTCACGTTAACATCAGAGGTCTTAGTTCTGATTTTGCTGAAATCCTAAGTTCATCATCTGGGCTCAGGCATTTGGAGCTGGAGACATACCGTTGACCAGTGAGATTCTGCTGGAACACAGCACAGAAGTGCTTTGGTCGCACTGAAATTTATGATACAAAGAGGTATGTACTTTCCAGTGCTTCGGACAACTCGAACCTCAACTCCCTGGCTTTGCGTGATCCAGAAGGGGGGATTTCTTTGTTGTTATTTTTGTCCAGGATCTGTGTGACTCGAGGCAGACCAAAAACATCTACCTGGACTTGTCATGTCCTTTTATCAGGACCTTTTCTCAAAAAATATTCAACTTGTGTGAAAAAAATAACTAAAGTTCTGGTAAAGAGACAATCAGACAGTGCCCGTGATATGGGAAGGAAGCATCACATTAATTAGGAACTCTGGATTATCCCTTGTTAGTTAGAATGTCTGTTCCTGTTTCAAAGTCTGCATTTTAGCAGAGGTAGAGTGTGCTTACCTACTCTCCCCGAACAGAAATTTTGGGGAAGTTGTTGTTCACTGCCTAGCATTTGTGCAGGAAACATCGCAGTCCCTTTTCAAGCACAGCTCCCACTGACTTCCATAGGAGAAGGGCAGCCTGTCTGAGCAGGCATCTGTGTGCATGTGTGCTTGTTCCATATGCACGCACATTCATTATGGATGATATACAAATGCTGCCCGTGCTTCCCGAGCAGATTGCTACGGTAAGGCTCACATCCCACTGATCTCACTGCAGGGCTTAGGAAGCATTCAGAAGCCTCCCAAAATGCGTTACAAACGATGTACAGGGAAATTACTTCCTCCAGCGCTGAAACAGTCTTTGTCATGGCGTGATGAAGGAACTGTTAAACAGACACAGCAACAACACTAAAGCTGGATTCTGGCCAGGGTATTTCAAGCAACTTGTAAAAAGTTCACTGATTCTTTAATGACTCCACCTGGTCAGAGCAGGACCTCTGGTTTATGTGCCTTCCAGAAGATATGTTGCAAGCGAAGTGTGTCTGAGATGATATGAATCAAACTGGTTCCTCTAACATCATGTTGGTCTGGAATAGCTGTTGACCTGATGGAGTGTTAATGGGAACATTTATTTGTTTCTTTATCACTACAAAGATGTCATATATACTTACCCCGCTGCTGCCACCGTTCCCAAAGGGCTGTCAGCACAAGAGCCATTAAAACGTGACTGCCGGAGGTAATATTTTTTTTTCCCCCCCTCACACATTACTTCTTCAAATGATTCTGTGAAGAGGAAAAGAACTTGGATACAAAAGCCGCTGGTAAAAGCACAGTGCAGTGTGACGTGAGCCAAAGCAGCTTTTCTGAACGCCTGTCAGTCTCTGCTTGTGCCGCTTACGGAGAGCGACACGCACGCAGCGGGATCCGTCTTGGCACGGGGCGCCTGTGCTGGGCCTGGCACTGGGCGGATGCGATTTATCCCTGGTACTGGCCAGCCCTGTCCCTGCTCACGGCAACGAAGGGGTGAAGTTTGTGTGGCGCTGCCACAACCGCCCTGCACAGAGGGATGTGCCCCATCTCCTTATTTCTTCATATGTCTGGCTTATGTGAGAGCACAAAGTGTTTTGGTAACACAGACATTAGTAAATAACAATTAGGTACAAACCCACTGACTTTACCTGTGGGGGGAAAAAAAAAAAAATCCTACTGCATTTCATTTCTGCTTAAGGAAATTGCTAATGGGACCTTTTACTGCCAGGTCACTAGTTCAAGTTTGGCTCTGTCAGTAATGACCAAGAGTATCTGATGAATGTTTGATGACGTGAGATTAAAATATGGGTCTCAATCCATTTATCAGCAGAAAAACCCTTCAACAACTTGAGCCCCTTAAAGCTAATCCCGACAGAAAAGCCTGCAAGGCTGGAGCGTGAACAAGTCCTGCGCAGCCCTACAGAAGATCAAGGTCAGGGTGGGGGCGTGCAGATGGAAAAGCTTACAGCACCGATGTCTGGGCAGAACCTTTCTGTGCATAAACAAATCTACTAGTTAATGCACTAAAATACTCCAGTAACCCTATGGTATGAGCGAGCCAAATCCGGTATTGTTCTCAAAGGGAAAATCATCCTGGTGTGTGTGGCGGGGAAGATGCAAACATTAGGAAATCCAGGATCAAGAACTGGTTTATACTAGTGCCAAAACTCAGAAATTCACAGTTTTGCAAGATGAAGATTTCTATATTAATTTCTCAATACTGTAACACTACCATAAAGTTGAAACTCAACTCATGTCCAGGTAAGAGGGTAAGAAGTTAATAAATGTCCTTTTTTTTTTTTTTGAGGTCAACAAATAAAGAAGTCATTGCCTAATTCAGCACCTTCCAAACTGTCCCTCGCTCTCAAAAAGAGGAAAGCGTTGCTGGTGGAATTTGGGCAGCTGCTGACAGGCAGAGGCCAAGGGCTGCCACCTGCCTCCAGACAGCGCCAGGGCCAGGTGCACGTGCCGACCCGCTCCATCACACGCAGACCCGCTCCGTCACGCGCGGGTGCGGGAAAGCTCAGCAGCCTTGCCAGGGCCTGCACTGCAGCCCCCCAAAGTCCCTCAGTGCTTCACCTTCAGCACTTGACCTACATGGGAGACCCCCGCCCCAGGCCGGGGTGTCCATCACAGGCGCCGGCACCATCCAGGAGTCCCATGCTGCACACTCCCACAATAAAATGAGGGGAAAGACTCGCGTCCCTTGTAAACTCACCAAGTGCTCGCAGAGCATTTACCAGCCATTTAGAGCAAAATTAAAAAAGCGTGAGGGCCATCTGGCGGGAGCGGGGATGGGGTTTGACTTTACCTCATTGTTCTCTGTGCTTTTGCCATGGGCTAAATCCAGCTGCGGAGGCTGCTGCCCGGATGCTGAGAAACTGGGGAACGCTGGAGCGGCCGTGCTGCCATCACTCACCTCGGTAACAAGTCTTGCACCTCAAAACATCCTTTTTAAGGGAATTACATTGGTGATGACTAAGTCACTGCCGAAACGCAACACCCTTCTGCCAAGTGCTTCTGTGTAAGCGACGGATGCGGCTGCTGGGGCCAGGGGCCGGCACGCAGGGGTGCACCGTACCTGCAAAAACACGTGAGCACCGACTGCAGCACGAACACCCAGCAGGGATGGGAATTCTGGTGCCGCAGGCAAGGAAAGGCTCCTCTGCACCATTTACAGGGCTGGAGCAGGACTTTTTCTGCCCGATAAAGCTCAGCACCGACTCCCTGAAATCAGCAGCATTTACCTGATCGCTGGGAATCCTGAGGGACTGGGACTCAGCCTACCTCTAGCCACTATTTCAGCAGGTATGGTGCTGAGGTGGGAGTGCTGGAGCTACACATCCCAAACTGCAGCCTGCGAACACCACCCCAACAAGTGTGTTCTCTGGCAAATGAGAACAGAACCAACAGTCGCCTTTTTCAGGGCTTGCAGAAATGATCTGCCTCTCTTGCTGGCATTTATTCGGTTTTGATATCTGAAAATTAAAATTTTATCCATCATGTTTACATATCATTTCTCAGAGAAGACAAATTTACTGCCCCAGAGGAATCCTGAGTGTTAACTACCCCCTGAAACCTTCTTCCAAAGGAAAAAGTTTCAGTGTCACCCAGGAATAACGTCAGCTGCTACCAGTAGCCCTGATCCTGCTCCCTGTGCGCTAGTGCTCACCTCGTGCGCTGTGCAGCCTTCTCGGACCAACAGCTCTGCAAACGGGGAAGCCTGTGCTTCAATCCATGTCAGAACGAGGGCTCGGACTTCAATATTTGGCGTAGTTACTTTTCTGAACTCAATACATTCCAGGGTGAAAAATTGAAAATTAAGGCAAAACGATTTTTTCCATTATTCCAGGAGTCTTCGACACGCTAGAAAAGTGCTGGACACACAGCTACTAGCCATGCAAAAGGCAGTGGGGTGCTGTACCGTGGGTCTGGCAGACCCACAACATCTGTATCACATGAACAGCCAGCCCACGCGCAGGAAACATCTTATCCTACAGAATACTCCTGTGGAGCTCTGCAAGGTGCACTCACCCCAAACCCCATCCCACCAGTTTCCCAGCCACAGCCTCAGAATGAACCAAAACCCAGAGATAAAAGGCTGTTACGACCCTCCAACCACACCACTCTGCTTCAGCAGTCTCCAAGGTTTTGGAGTTGTGAGTATAGAGAATTATATTCCAACTCTAATTTTAGTGGGTTTTTTTCCTGTTTCATAACATTTTATACAGAAGACTGTTCCTGTGCATCTTTACGCTCTCTGGGATTTGATCCGTATCGATCCGCAAGCAATTCTTCTAGGATCTTTTAAGGCTGCAGAAATGACAATTTCCACACTAGTTACAAAATAATTACCCATAATACTTTAATAATGAGCTTTCCCTTTAAATTATTAATATAGGTAGCCAAGAAAATTGTCAATTTTAACAAGTTTAAATTCAAATGATAAATGCCAAATCTGTGTTAAATGAGACCAGCAAATTAGCAATTAAAATATTTATGCAAGAAGGCAAAAGATATTGTATTCAAGGAGCCGAAGAGCAGTCTCCCGTTGGAGTATTTGACAATGGCCTGTGTTTGCCTATCTCGGCTTTAAAACCCTGTGCAAAGGGAAGAGGAAAAAAATATCAGAACCCATAATTGAAGCTGGACAGCGTTGATTGGCGCCCAGCGGGATTTCACCAGAATCCAAGCAATTCTCAGAATACCCTTGGGTTACATTGAGCAGAAATCCTGACCCCAATCAAATTATCTCTATCAGATAAATCTTTATCTGTGGGAAGCTCCAAAAAAAAGGAATTGTTCTATGGCACCTAATTGCTTTGTCACCGAGAACAGTCTCAACTGTCCTGTGGTTTTTAAGAAAGAGGGGAAATAACGTCTTTCAAGCTGAAAGAAAAATACCAGTGTCAGAGCCCATCTTTGATACCCTGTAAACATAAATCCCAATTTTCCCAGCAAATTTTGCAGACACATAGCATTAGCAGAGCATTGGCATCACAGGGAATGCACTGGAGCACAGGTTTACTCAGGACTGACTTGGTAAATTCAAGGTTTTTTATTGTTTTCTCCCCTAAGTCCCTGGGTATTACTGAAATCTGCAGAACCCCAACAAAAGGCATCCCCCAGTGCTGCACCTGCCAACACCCAACTGCTGCTTCTCCACGGGCTTTCACCCCACTCCCCAGCCTCCCTTTCCCTCCTGCCTCCATCCTCTTCAGATGTGGGTTGGAAAGGAGAAAAGTGAACCCTCAGGAAAAGAACCCCAGGCTTTTGGGAAGTTTGGAGTCGGGATCCTGAGGGGCGAAGTCTGAGCACGGGGCTTAATTTCATCCAGATGTTCATGAAAGGGTCCAAAGGTCTTTAGGACACGTGTTTAAGGGGCTGGATCCTCAGGAGCAAAGCGCAGGTCGAGTGCCAGTTTTCTGCCCAGGGAAGTTTGGATCCCACAGCAACATCACAGGAGCACGAACCCACCGCAGCCAACGCCGCCCGCTCCCCCCACCCAAGCGCAGCACAGATCCGCACAGAGCCCACTGCTGTCTGCAACCAGAGGGGACAGTCCAGGGCCATCAGTGCACAGACAGACCCTGTGAAAAGAATCCACGAGGGCAAGACGCGTGTTTTGTGTGCAAACAAGCCTGGGGAGAAGAGCAGAGCAGCCCACCAGCAGCACATCACCTCAGGCCTCACCTGCCTCCAGGGTCCAGCAGTTTTCACAATTCGGACGGTGTTCCTTGTCCACACCGAGGGACAATGCGATGCTGCAGCTTCCTTCAACTCTCCTCTCCACCTCCACACCTTAAGGAAAAATAAAACCACCCAGACGTGGAGGTCATCAGATCCACCTCAAGCGCAACTGTAATTCTGGTGAGAAACGGCTGCGCGGGCCCAGTTTTTGTGAAAATGCCCCAAACCACCTCAGCCAAACCTCGCTGCCACGCGCTGCTGGGCACGGGAACATGCCCAGAGCCGAGCCCCCCCGCGGCACCCCGTGAGCTCAGCAAGGAGCCAACATGCCTGGTCCCAGCTTCAGATCAGTCTTTAAGCGCATCAAGGCATAACGAAGAACCGTAATAATATTCAGCAGTTTGGGTTTGAGGTTCTCCCGCCGATTGCTTCCCATCACCTGCGCCAACAAGGACCATTACCGGCCTGTTCTTCAGCAAGATGACCACATCAGCTACACCCAACACCCAGCCACACGCATACGGAGATTTTTATCTTGGAAACAAGGTGTATCTTGGCAGGTTACAATTTTTCATTTTTTCTTTACTTATCAACACGCACTTTCTAACACAGAGGGCCTTTGAGAAATTAATTTCCATCTGAAAACAAACGAGGGCTGAAACAGTTTACAAAGGAACCCATCTTTCAAGGAGGTTTCCTTTTAAATTGCACAATGTGGCTCTTAGCAAGGAAAATAAATAAAACTTAATCCCTCTGCATTCCAGCTGGCATTTTTTTCCCCAAGCTAGAAGCGAACAATCAATTTAAAGAAAACTCAGACTATGGTCAATTAAAGAACTGTATATGATTTCATTTATAAATACCAGATACCTATTCAATTGATTATTTTGATCCAATTAAATCAGTTTTACATTTTAAATTCCTAAGAATTAAGTCATTTATCCACATCGCAGTCCTAGGCTTTTCACATCTATTGCTGCAGAATTCTGCAGATCGTCTGCTCTTTGGCTGTTGCATTAGCAGAGAGAGTTTCAGCTACCAGACTTAGTTAAGAACATGGATTGTAAACCTCCAGGAAATGACAAGCCCTGGGAAAAAAATCACATCTAGTCATTTGTAACACATAGAAATGTTTGTTGTTGGGCTTTTTTTTAAACTTTTATTGGTTGCTTATGCATATAAATTGTTTTTCTTTTACATCTTAGCTCTGTAACCAAGATGGTCATCTTTAGCTTTGTGTGTGTGACAGACGCTCTCTCAGCACCGTTTAATACACTCCAAGTTGTAGACAGCTCACCAAGTTCTGCACGCTACCTTTTTCTCTAAAAGACAGCTTCAAGAGAACAATCAATACCTTGAAGCCACGGAATACATTGGCCAAGGGGTTTATCAACCGAATCATAACTTCCTTATGGAAAACAGATGGAGTTTTCCCCGGCCACGGTCCCCACGTCGGGACCAGGCTCTCCCAGGGACAGCCGTCCAGTGCCGCTGCACTGAACCGCGCCAAGGAGAAGCCACCGCACCTCGAGTCCCGGACTCCAGCAGGGTGCTAAGAAGTACAACAGCCATTGTTGAAAGAAATAGGCGTTAGCAAAAAGCAAACGGATCTTCAGGCTTTGGGGAGTGCTACGTGATCTTTGATATGACCGCATACACCTAACCATAAAAACAGGGACCAATCAACTTCTAAACTATCGTAACGCTAATTAGAGCCGAGT
Organism: Eurypyga helias; assembly: GCF_000690775.1. Lineage (NCBI taxonomy): Eukaryota > Metazoa > Chordata > Aves > Eurypygiformes > Eurypygidae > Eurypyga > Eurypyga helias. Next base: position 8,271 of record NW_010236356.1, read on the forward strand.
CTAAAATTGCATTCGTTGACGCCTTTCTAAGTGCAGGCAAAACCAAACAGATTAACAGGGAAACATATGTGTCAATTTTTCTCACAAATGTTTTTGCGGGGTGACATCACAGGCAAGACTCGCAATAAGCAATTCTTACAGGACAGACTTGGCTGACACGCAACAGCTCCAGGCACTGCAGAGACCGAAAAGCAGCGCTGGACAATTATTTAAAGGTCTCTTCATACAAACGTAGCACATGGGAAGAAAAAAAAGAGCCAACAGCAATTCCCTAGCCCCCTCCACCAGGCAGCATAAACCAACAGTGGTCCATGGACCATTCCTTCTGGAGAAGTCCCAACCCAGCGATCACCAGGCCGTATCCGCCTGCTTCAAACCCGGCTGCTTCCCGCCTTTCGCCCTCCCGACCTGAACAAAATCCAGCACCATCAGTTTGGCTCTCATTTGGTTACTTTCATTCTGAACACAGCTGGCTTCCCAACAACATAACGTGCTGCTAACAGCCAGTTCTCCTTCCCAAGCGTGGCTTTTTCAGACACCGCTATCAACTTGCTCGTATTTTATATCTTATTTCCTAGAGATAATTTGAATTTTGAACCAACTGAAATCAAAATCCTTAAGTGTCCCTGCCAAGTTAGGAAAAACATTACAAGTTTGTTCTCAAACATTCAGATACATTAAGCTCAAAAACTCTGATCTATTTTAGGAGAAGGATTGAGGTAACTTAGAAATTAAATTTAAAATTATTCAGGAAAGAAGGGGACTCAGAATGAAAAGGTTTTCCCACGCTGGAAACCTCTGTCTTGGCATAAAACGAAGTGCTTCGCTTGGAACAAGGAAGGAAATAGATTCTTCGGCTGCAAAACAGCCAAAAGCCAAGGGAGCTGAGAGCAGTGCAATTCAAACCAAGGCTTTCAACCCAAATTTCTAACCACAGACTCGTTTGCTCTTCTCATGGAGTCATCCCACCTTACGTAAATACTTTTCCTTGGGCCCACTGCAATGGACACTGTAAATCAGCAGCACTGGGATACTTGCTAGAACTGACTAGAGACACACCAGCGCACCATGCCATCAGTGCTCCCATTTCCAACAAAAAACCAACCAGCCATAAAACTCCCAACTGTTCCCATTATATCACCAAGCTGGAAGCATCTTCTCGAGCTCAAATGTTCGTCAATCACCACCATCAGGAATCCACATGGAAACGACTTCAAGGCTCAGCCTACAGTTATGCCCTGATCATAAACACTCAAAAAGCATTTTTTTCCTATTTACTCATGCACAGCTGCAAAGAAAAAGAAAACTGACTCAAAGCAAGTGGTGTCCAAGAGGGATTTCTGCACCGGACAAAGCTCAGAGGTCAGGAGCGTTCGCCCAGATGCTCCAGAGACAGAAGGCTCGTTTCATTCCTGACCTCCCCGCTCCCTCATGGCAGCCTCCCCCTATTTCTCCTGTCCCCCCTCAAGTTAGGCACTTTAGTTCCCCTGCAAGACCTAACCTGGCTGAGTTTTGGCAGTTTTCGCTCCATCCCAGCACAAAACGCCCTGCTTGGCTTCTCCATGTTTCACCCCCCTCACCCCTGTTCCTTGCAGGCTTAGAAGTTCCTTCTAGAGCTAGCTGTCCCTCGTTCTTCAGAAAATGCTATTGTCAGCATTCTTGGGGGCGGAAAAAACAAAAATGAAGCAAATCTTTCTAGCCCGGCAGACTTTACCAAGCCGTGCCCTCGCAAGCCCTGCAGTAATGCGCGCACCGCACCCCAGCTTGCTCTCCACAAACAACGCTTTGTAACGGTGCCGGCACCTAGCAAAGCTAACTTCCATCTTTCAGGAAAAGCCCTTTTCCTACAAACTCTCCATGCTAACAGCCTCCCTCGCCCTTTCTTTCCCTCTTTAAAATACCCTTATAGTAAGAGGCGCATCAGGGTGGTTTTCATCCCACCATGCGCCTCTCGCCAGGGTTTCCTCACACCTCTGAGCACCTTCTCCAGCACCCAAAAGTCGGTTTTGGTTCACTCCAGCAGGAACCTTGCAGCCTCATTTCTCCTGTAAGACAGCACATACCTTCCCAGCCTTTCGGGCTTCCTTCCAGAGCCACATCCAGTTTCCGATCCGCAGTCCTGGCAGACAGCGCGCTTGTTGCATCTGCTGTGGACCTGCAGATTCTTAACGAGCAGTCTCCGGGCGCACTTACTTCTTACTGATGCTGGTGTAAAACCCTAGTCCTTTCCTCTAGCTTTTACATTACCAAACAGCTATGAATAATTTAGGGTAGAAATGAAAAGGTTCATTGCCAAGAGATCAGTCAGGCTGAGACACAGCTTCTCGGCATAAGCAGCGAAGACAAACCTTGTTTTTCTGTTACTTTGCCAACACCACTTCCTACATTCCTGAAAGTGATGATGCGACACGCTGTATGGGATAGCAACGGAGCTGATGACCCCTGTGACCCCCCTTCTGCCCTACTGAGCTCATGTCAATACTGTAGATGAGCACAAGTTCCTCTCCCTTCCCTGCACTCACCCCGGGGTGTGGTACAGCAGCCACAACCCCCAGCCCACACCTCACAGGACAGACCAAGCCCAGCGCTCCTCTCCTGTCCCCAGTCACTGGGGGTACCACTTGCCCCCTAACGTGGAAGTGAGGTGATCGTTCACAAAGGAAAAGCTTCCCATCGCTGGCGTCAGGAACTTCCAGGGTCATCTTTCCGCACCCAGGGGTGGTGAGCACAGTTTAACAGAGCATCCTTGGAAAAGATATTCCGTAGATCGAAGGAAAGCCTTTGCTTGGCAGTGGTAAAGAGCACCCCGTAACAGTGCTGCCCAGCAATTCCCCATCCCTTGCTGCCACAGACTTTCAAGCGTAGCTAGAACGGCAACCATCTACATCATGTAGGCTAAAAGCTTGGACACAGACAAAACATCTTTCTGAGACTTGATTCAATTCCACAGAAATGCAGGCACAGGAGAGCAGGACCCAGACCACTGATTACCAGGAGTAAAAACAAGAGTTCAAGAAAAAATTTCTCACGATTCCCCCCTTACCCCACCCCCCCAGCTGCTAACAGCCTTGCAGCGACCGGCGGAGCACGTGGTATACCTAAACTTCTGATCAACGTGCAACGAAACGAAACCGAGATGCAGAATCAAAGGATGGTGCAAGTGACATTCCCATCCCATCAGGTGAGAGGGAAACAGCTTTGGGTTTGCCAGGGGGTCGGCAGCAGCAGGCAGCCCACATGGCCTCCAGGAACAAACATGCCTCTGCTATCGCTCTGTTTCGGTGAAGATCTGGTGGCCAGGACCAGTGGAGGCCAGGAGGTGCCACCGTGACACAGCACTGAAACGGAAATGGGAGAGAGCACGTGCATCTGAAGTTCCACTGATCTCCAAGGGGAACAGAGAGATGTTATTGCAGAACAGCCTCTCAACATATACATCATTCATGGAATTTCGGTACAAGAATCACATAAGCAGGTGTAAAAATCTTCAAATGTAATTTATTAAGACATTCAGCTATGTCTGTCAGTCTACATCCAAATTTACTACTAAAAATAAAATAGTATCACATTTCACATTAGGAATACCGACTTTGAAAAACACTTGAGTCAAGCCTATCGTATAAATAAGTGACTAATTTCTCTTCATATCAAAATTCACATAAAAAAATTGCCTGCCCCCTACTCCCAGCTATTTCCCCACCCCGGTCCCTAGTTCTACTTGAAGCCATGATGCATGTAAAAATTTAAGTATGGACATGTCCTTGTCAAAGAAAAAAGGTGCAAACCTATTAACAGCTTTAAAAGTGGCATTTGCGGAGTCTGATCATACACAATAATGTACTCATTCCCAAAGTGCAAATATCGCCAGAGTTTAATACTGTTTTAATTCAGCTGCAGGAATTAAACATTACAGAGCACAGTACTGCAAGGCCCCTATCTGTGCCCTAAAACTCATCCCACTTTCCTCCTGCACACGGTAGCGGAGGTCAAAGTGTTCATTAGAGCTTTAGTTTACTTCATGCAGCCCTGACTGTGCCCATTATTAGCAAAAGTTTCATATACATCAAAATATTGAAGACTCCGTCATAAAAGTCAAGAGTCACTATAGATTACATGAATTCAAATGCAACTGCCCCACCAAGAACACCCAAAGCATACACATGACGTATTAAGAGTGCTTCCATCTTCTAGTACAATCACTGCTGTTATATCTTTGATTTTTGCTTACGTGCCATAAAAAAAAAAAAAGAAAACGGGTCAGCGACCAAAGCTGCACCTCAGTCAGAGACTCGCAGCTCGCTGCATGTAACGCCTCTCAGGTACCCTGGGACAGGGCTGTAGGCCGTACCCTCTTCCTGACCGAAACAAAAGCTAGCGTTCTGTCCGTCTGCCTGCAGCCACTCACAGACCTCTCGTTCCTCTTCCCCCTCTCCTACGACTTGAAAACACTCTTAAGACATCCTTCCTATGCCCGCAGTTCAGAGAGCTTCTGGAGTCATTTCTACTACATCTCACTGGAGTTACCACTACCAAGCAGCCCACAAGAATCAGCACGGGAGATTACATTTTGACCAGCATTAATAGCTACACTTCTTTCACAGCTGTGGAAGGATAAGGTTTTATTCTGAGTCAAACTCGAATCTCTGAAATGTGTTTGTTCCCACATCATCCATCCTCTGTCACCTTAGAGCTGGACACAAACCCTCGGCTCTTGAGCGGCACACCCCTCCGGGGCTGCAAGTAGTTCCGCAGCACAAGCTGCTCCCTGGCTGGCATCACATGGGCTTGTGTCGCTGTCCATGCTCTGTGACCCCGCCGTCGCAGCAGAGGCCTCCAGGCTGCCCTGTCCATCAGCAACCTGTCCGTCGCTCTTGCCAGGGCTGTCTTTCCTATCTGGCCCACTGTCATGTTCAACACCTGGGGGTTCAGCTGCCTCGCCAGGTCTGGTGTTCTGCTCTGCGCTAGGATTTGGCTGTTGAACTGGCTCTGGTCCCAGTCCCGGGAGCTGTGAAGGGCTCTTAAGCTGACAGTGGCACAGAGGGCAGGTTTCTTGCACATAGAGCCATTTCTTAAGACAACCCGCATGAAAGAAATGGCTACACGGTGTGATTACAGCCGTTTTCATATCCTGAAAGACACAAAAAGAGCAAGACCATATTATTTGTAACCCCATTCCTCTCCTCTCTCCCCACACATCCAATGGGCCCACCAGACACAGAGGAGACAGCAGTCCACAGACAGGTAAGAGAACTTTCCTTCCTTCACACCGACAGGCCTTCACATTCAAATGCACACAGAATTTAAACACTGGCCAGATCTAGCTGTTTATACTACAGGGATTAGAAATTAGGCTAAAAGCTTTCTTTATAAGGTATTACACTTAAATAAAAGCTTTTGTGGGATGAGAGTCACAGGATTAGCTGGCTTAAGAAACAATTGAACATGTCAAAACCAGGGCGCTTACTGATACAACACGTAATAGCAAACCAGAACCAAAGTAACACCCTAACTCTGTCAACCCAGACTCACTTGTTACTAGTCTGGGGTTTCAAACACCATCATTCAACCTGGCACCCGTAGTTCTACTCTTCACAGAATCTGTATCAAGTCTGGAGTCAATCCAATTGCACTCTGGCTACACACGACTGATCATAGGGTGGTTCTTTCACTGTCACACCTAACTACAACTTCTGTCCAAGTGAAAGAGACTTTGGAGCCAGAGGTGTGACAAAGACACTACCTGCAGCATTAATTTCCAAGGCACTCACATCTGCTGGCTTACATAAGAAAGACCCTTAACCCTTTGATCATTAGGTTTCTGTTATAAAACGGACATCGCACATGAGATGGAAGTAGCTATGTCACAAACATCAGACATAATTCAAGTAACTTATTTTACTAGTTGCAGACTGTAATTAATGGTCTAGAGGTGCTTCAATTCAAGTCAATCTTCTGACACTCCCATTCTTACCTGGTAGCAGATGGCACAGATATCATTGTGTTGCTCCAACTGCTCTTTTGTGGCCACGGGCAGTGATTTTATCTTATTCACAGCGTCTCTTCGAAGAAGGAAACTTTTCCACCCCAGCTGGGCCCGCAACCACACATTGTAATAGGAGTGAATGAAGATGATGACAGAACCCATCACAGTCCATTCACCAAAGATCGTTTCCGAGACGCCATATGCCACCACACAGAGAGCGACGAGGAACTCCAGCAGCCGGTACGTGCCGTTGACGTAATAAATCACATCATCCATATTTTCTACTGGTTCTTTTCTGAACTCCTCCACCATAAACAAAACATAAATGAAGAGTGTCCCAAGCACCTGTAACACAGTGCAAGACCATGAGCCGAGCATTCAATCCTGAACCAGAGCTTAAGCCGTTCAGCACTGTCCATCGGGCGCTGTGCGCACAACGCTCCCACGTCACACAGGGCAGGCAAGTCCCCAGGCAGCAACACTGCTGCTGAACTTGAGGACAAATAAATGTCACTCTTGCAAAGCATTTAAGCTTGTTCCCAAGTACTTCCCCTCCTGTGCTTTCCTGAGTCCAGAACACAGCTGAGTTGAACAGAGGTGCTGAGTATCATGAGGGGTGATTTTATACATCTAATAACAAAAACCCCAAGTTACAACAAATATTCATAGTACAAAACATTTCCTGTATTCAGACTGCAGTGTTTTGAACACCAAACTGCTTTCAAAGAGCCATAGCTAAGTAACAATACATAAATAAGTACTCTGGGAAAAAACCTTTTCACTGTGATATTTAGGCTCTCACATAACGCCTTCTGGCTTTACAATCTGAAACAGACTTCCATTCACCTGTGTTCTCAGCCCACCCCGGGAGCTCCTTGGCCTCAGATACAGGATAAAGGAAGATGTGATACCATATGCTGTACTTCTGCCCTTCTATCGTCCCTGTTTTCTCATCACGTATTTCCCCCAGCTAGAGTAACAGGATCACAGCTAATGCAGGGCTTCACCGTTACTAACGAGAAATTACTCGCAGTTACTCACCTGAAGAGAGGTTAGAATACTGCTGGAGATGATGATCAACAGCCAGAAATCCATGTGGAAAAACTGACAAATCATGTAGGCCATGTATGCGGGGAACACCAGCAAGAACAAGCAGAGGCTGACCGCTCGGAAGTGCTTCCAGAGACTCCTGCAAACAACACAATAAGGGTTTTTAAGTCAGATTTGAGTGTCAGAATAAGAATAGGCTGACTGCTGGATGTAGGCACGTTAGATGTTTACTCAAGGCTTTAACTTGTTGAAAGGAGTTTCCATTGTACTTGAGCACAGCCTCGTTCCCAGCACACGTGCCTACAACACATACAGTATGGAAAGCTCCCTCTCAGCCAAACTTTGTTGTTTTCAACAAAAGACAAAGATTATGGGAAAAAATTCACCTACAATAATGGTCATAATGGGTCAAGTCAGTGGTTAGACAAATTAAGTAACTAAGATACTGAATGTTTCAGGTGAAAGTATATTAAAATAAAGAAAATTACTAACACATGTAATTGTCCACTTTTCTATATGAACAGAGATCTCTCAGATTACGCACATATTACAACTCTTCTATGTCTATTTGCTATTATGCATGAGGCAAAGGTATTTCCTTCCATCACCACACTGAACCCTGCTGCCTTTAGAAGTATATTCCCCAATTCAGGGGTCACAGAAGGAGAAACATAGCAGGACTTGAACATTCATCTCTGCCAATCCTTACTCTGCTCCTATCATTTACTTCTCCCTCATCTCCTCCCCAGCATAAACACACCATCAATCTTTTTACACCCACCCACTTGTGAAGGCTTTCAGAACAGCTCCAGTGATGCACTATAGTACCTCTACATCTTCCTCAGGTTGTATTTTAACCTTCTTTAGCTCTGGAAATGCCGTGCAGAAAAAGTGAATGTACTGGGGGATAGGACAGCAGCAGAAACCAACTAATTTAATACAGTCTAAAGACACATCAGGACGCTCCTGTGAGGTCTGCAATTTTGTGTCTGCGGGTGAGGTAGAACGGGAGAGCTGAAGTGGAATTTATCCTGATCCTAGTTGATTTAGAACTGCCTGGGAGATCTGGCAGAAGAGAGTTAAAACTCGGTATCACCACAGGCTGCTTGTTTAAACTGGGCAGATGTTCGTATCCTGGCTCTACTCCTTCCCCCCCGTTACTATTTGAAGTTAACACCGCTGCAGGCAGAACATGCTGGCTACAGTAGCCTCTAAGCTAAACAAACTCTGTACATATAAATAAACCTCCTATTTCTTCACTTACAGGTGACATAAAGGGAAAAGGCACAAGCAATTAACAAAGATGCAAACAGATTAATACAAGAACACCAGATACCGATACAGCTCCTCAACACAAACTTAATCCATCATGACCAGAACATCTGGTTCACTAATAAAGCCTTCCACCTCTTATTTGCTGTCAGTAAACCCTATCATTTTAGGATCACAGCCCCACAAAAAACCAGGGTTTACACTAACACATGGACAACTCCCAAAAACGTCCCATCCTCAACAGCTGAAATATCCCAGACAGGTACTGCGGATGAGACTCCTGCGTCAGGGAGACACCTACCCAACCGCAGAGGGGGTTAACTGAAACCATTCTGCAAACCCGCGGAGCGTGGGTGGGGAGAGCACAGGCACTGGCACCTTGGATGTGCTTAACCGAGACAGTGCACTGACCCTCCAGCTAGGGAGAACAACCACTGGAATACTGGGAGTGGGCAGCCAGCAGCTGCAGAACAGCACGGTCTTGCACAGGCTGGCTGATGGACGCAGCCCTGAGCAGGAGCAGATGACCACCATGGTGTGAAGTGTTACTGCATGCCCCTGAAGGCATAGGATACAGAGGGAAAAACTAGAGGATTTGTACTAGCAACCTGCATACAGAAAAGGCAGGGTAACTTTACAAGCTACTAAAAATCCAAACCACGCCATCAATTATTAGTTTATCACCTCCTAAAACAGCATTAAGTAACTTTCAGCTTAGGAAACCAGTATCTTACTTGTCCCTTGAGGCTCCCAATGCCAAGACAATGGGATCAGCAATTTCCAGCATGGACTGAAGTATGGATGCCACCACAATGAAAAGAATAATACTGAGCAGGAACGCCCGATGCACAACTTGGAGCTCAATCAAACCTGTCTGCACCGCCAGGATCAGGAGTGTGACTCCTTCAGTCATCCCCCTGCAGATCAACAGAGTCAAAAGAACAATCAATCACATCTTTGTGTGTCAGTGTGGGTTCAGAAATACGCCCAGAATCCCCGGGAAATAAGCTGTTTCTGCCACAACCCTTCAAATGTCACTGGTTTTGGCTTTTACGATCTCCCTGCTAAGGCTTTAACCATCAGAAATGCTGAGGCGTTGCGGGTTTAGGAATTAGCAGAGTTCAGAACCTTGCTCCTGTAGCAGCATGTGGGCTACATCCAGCCCAGCAGACACCACTAATGACAGTCCCCTCTAGCACAAAGCATTTTAAGGACCTAGGTTTTGTCTTAAGAAAAACCCACGGTCCCAGTGTTGCCTACACAAGCCCCTGTACACCTGGGCTCCAGACAGCCTCGTTCCTAGATCACCACACAGACCCTCCATCATTTCCTCATCACCACCCTCCTGTCTGTCCTTTGGCCCCAGGAAAACATCCTTGAGTCAACACCCCACCAGGTGCCCAGTTTAGGCAAATGAGCAATTCAGCCATTTTTCAGTTTATTTTCTCTGTACCTATACCAAATGCAGCTGCCCACTTCTTTCTGTTTTGTAACCTTAGACCGAATTTAGTACCTCCAAGAACCACACTTTAGCAGCAGTATTTGGGGCAGTTGCAGTACAGATCACCCAGAACTACATGCTTCCCCAAAGGTGTTTTTATGTAGACTACTCCTGGGCAACCCTCACGTATACCATTTTTGCTTCTGCATCTTGGAATCCAGAATGTCAAACACACTTTTGCATATGGTCTGAACTCTCTGTGGAGTTAAGGGCTGGAATTACTGAAAAAAGTAGTGTCATAGTTAAGTTCCCAATTTCTTGTTACACAAGTTGGGACAAGCAGGAAGAAAAGGCAGTTGCTGTATTTTGGCTACTCCCCACAGTAACCTACAGACAATCCATACAATGCTGTATCGCATCTTGGAATCCAAAATGTCAAACACTCTTTTGCATATGGTCTGAACTCTCCGTGGAGTTAAGGGCTGGAATAACTGAAAAAGGTAGTGTCATAGCTAGGTTCCCAATTTCATGTTAGGCAAGTTGGGACAAGTGGAAAGACAAGACAGTTGCTGTGTTTTGGCTACTCCCCACAGTAACTTACAGACAATCCATACAATGCTGTATTTTAAGCCTCACAGATTTAGTCACGTTTTACACATGACTACAGGGTAAATGAGGAAATGGAAATACGAAAGGTTTATGTTATCCAAGCATGTGAAAATTTTTCACTGAGTCATGAAAATGAAAGCACAACCAAATGGTGCAATTATAAATCCCAGCTAACAGCCCTGAATTTGTTACAGAAATGAACCATCTCCCAAAAAGCCTATGTATGACGTTTTATTTTCACCTCAAATCCTTCCAACGCACACACAGACGGGCATAGAAAAAGCCCATCAAGGATACCCAAGAATTTATAAATTAAAAACTGCAGTGTAACCCGTATATTTTTATATAAATCCCTTTGTGTCTGCTTCTTTTTAGACCCTAGGCACAACGACGCACTCACCTGTTCATAGCAGGGTCATTCATGAATGCTCTGTAACCCTGCAAGTAAAACTTGCAGAGAGTCAGAACTCCCAAAGCAACGAAGGAGACGGTGAAGACCAAGCCCAGCAGTGAGTATGGAGTGCTACAGCATTCGGCAATACTGGGAGGAGAGGGGAAAAGAAAAAAAAGAAAAGGTCCATCAGTTACAAGCAATGTGATGAGCTCTCCCCTTGCCCTGTGACCTGTGCAAGCTGTTTTTAAAGCAGAATTGGATTGGTTTAATGAAAATATCAAATGCTCTATACTGCCATGAAATGGCCTGTAAGAAGAAAAAGATGAGACGTATGCTGTTCCTTCTTTTCCAAGACCCAAGGTCAGGCTGGCGCCAGGCTGTGCCGAGGTCCTTCTCAGTGCTGTGCCACACGGTGGCACTGTCCCTCCTGAGTGGCGTTTTCATAACCTGAAGCCACTCTGATAGCAAAACCCACCCAGTTGACATGCTGAAATTCCAGGCAGCTACTGAAACACAGAGTTAAAGCAGATGGATCCACCACGGCACTTTCCACTCAGATGCATAAGAGTGCAAACCAACATCAAACTGACAAATACTGCTGGGAGACTGAGGGCTTTTTGGGAGCGTTCACATCAGGCTCAGGCAGGCAACGCCCATCTTTCCAGCGGCTGAGCCAGAAGCAGCGAAGTAAGACCGTGAAGAATATTCCCGCTCAGCAGGCTTCTTCCTCTCTTTTGCTACAGCAATGAAGTCCCAAACACTGAGACCCCAGAATACATCTGATGATGCTGCAAACAGCTGCATTACCTCAGCTCCCTCACCCTAGGGCTGCTCTTCTGCTGATCCCGGCACTGCAATGTCTGGAGCAGCATTTCCTTCGGCTCCTGAAACACCCCGCTGCCAGAACAAGGCGAGTGCAGTACAGTGCGGCACGTGCCCCGACACTAGGTACCAGCTGTCAGCCAGGGACTACACATCCGGAAACGCTCCCAGACATAATCCAAGGTAACACACTGACACCCCCATTCATTGAAAGGAAAAAAGAAAAAAAAAAAATCTTTGCTTGTTCACCAGGATAGTAGTCTTGTGACAGAAATGATGGTGGTCAAAACCACGTCATGCTAATTAACCCACTGAAAAATGAACCAGTCCAGGCCTCTGACAAGACAAAAGAGTTTTGAGGAAGCGCATGCTTCAAAAATAAACAAAGCCTGTCCAAGAGACATTTACTTTGTCTCTTTTAATGACTACTTTAACGGGAAATCTTTTGAAAGCAATTCACAGAAAATGTTGATGTGTTTACATGTACTATTTGCAGTACTTCTGGTAAGCCTTCAAATTCTGCCTGTCTACCAAGCTGAGCAGGGCTGAGAAAGCTTTTAAATGTTCCTGACGGTCAAGGTAGTGAGAAACGCAGTATTTCAAGCAGCTATTTCTGTAGGATATTTGAGGAACTCTAAGCTTTGCTTTAAAATAAATTATCAGAAATCAAGAATCCTGACTTTTCTGCCAGATGCCCAATCCTTTTCTTTGTCAGAGTTGATTTTAATACCCTTCTTAAGCTTGTCTGGGACCCTTGCATAGTACACCATCTGGAAATGAGTTTAAGAGCTCAAAGAGAAGCCTGTGGAGCTTTCAGTGTTATGTGTCAAGCACAAGTTTATAAATTGTCCCAAAGAGCTAAACTCTTCAAGGCTTCTCAAAAAATCACAGCAGTTACATACCCATGGAAAAGACTTTGAGAGGAACAACAAGAACAATGAAAGGTACAGAGAAGTTTTTAAACATCAAACGTGCAAGCAAGAGCTTTCCAGGAAGAACAGACAGTGCTACTCTCGATTTTAAAGAAAAGAACTCTGTGGTCTATTCTTCTTTTTTTCTCTCCAAATACATGAACTGAGGGGTATTGAGTGAAACTATATGGATTCAAACAATCAAAACAGGTTTTTCACCATGCAGACCAGGCTGATGTATGGAACTCCTTGCCTCAAGATCTTTCAAATGACACAAGGGTAAATAGGGTCAAGGGCAGAAAGCACGAACTGATGGAAGAGAAGTCTCTTGAGGGTTACTGAATATGTATTAAGCATATCCAGCTAATGCAGCATGACGGCTGAAGTTGGATACAGAACTGGAAGATTACTAGAAGTGTCCTGTTTGTCCTGTTATGGGTGAGTGTCTTTCCAGGTACCCATTTACAGGCAGTGCTGGAAACTGGATCCTAGGCTAGATCAATACACAGTTCGACCCAATAGAGCCACTCTGAGGTTCTTCAGAAACTCGGACACAGCTATTCTGCACACCCCAATTGCTCTCACCTGAATTCCAGCTACACTGTTTTAAGCTCTCATTACACTTAAAGGGCACACATGCCAGAATTCACACTCACTTCCATGGAAGAGCACATATTTTCTTCCATTATTAACCAGCCTGACAAGGTATTTCAGCTCCCTCCTAAGGGGTAAGAGGCTGTTAGTGATACTAGAGTTCGTGGTTTTAAGATGAATAAGCATTTATAATTTTTCTGCTGTGACAGAGCTGTGAACATTTGTGTAGCTTTTCTCTATTTTTCCAATTGCAGGGAGAACTTCACAGAGAGCAACTGGTATCCATTCATTCACAGACCAGGTCTGCAAAGCACGTTCCCTCTTTTGCCATGAATAGGAGAAGTCTAACAGTTTTGTGTAGGAATAAAATAATTTATAGGGAAAAGGATTGCTTCCCCCACTTCTGCTAACTGCTGTACTCTACCAAAACTAGAATTGCAGCAGAGATGAACGGGAAGGAAAACTTAGGACACCAGTGGTCAACTACCAGGTAACACAGTCAGTGCTTTTACATAATGCAGTGTGACACTAAGCAATTCTAATACTACATGCGAAGAAATCCCTGACATATCTCCTTAATGATAACAAATTTTGACAGTTTACACTATGGTACCATAGACCAACATACAGTGAGGCAAGAATAGGCTAAGCAAGCGAAAAGTCTGACTGGAAAACTAGTAATGAGCAAGTTACTCCAAGTTACTACCCAAATAGCAGAACTAATGGTGTATGGTCTCTAAAGAATATGTCCTATGTTACTCGTGTGTTTAGGCAACCACTTTTATCTCCACCCCAGTATTACCCTAATTTGCCTAACCCACCTTCTGCAACGCACCCAGTTCCTCTCTGCCCTACACTCCCACCCCTTCTGTATGCTGTAATTTCTAGTTAAACAACAATCAGCAATGGAACATGGGTTCCAGCCAGAAGAATCCCTAAAATGCTGCCTTTTTCTCAGTAACAGCACTAACACAGGCCTCTCCTTTATCTTCCACCCAGTTTTACCAAATTCCTAAAAGCTTTGTAATCTTTAAGATCTCTACACCTCTGCCACATTAACCACTGGGCTCACAAGTTACTTTGGGATTTGGGGCTGCTTGGATGAACTCAAGAATGTGTTTCATCATTCTGGTGTGGGACAAGACACAGAGGGCTCAGAAAGCAACACCATCATGAATAGGATACCAGCTGGACTGAATTTCAGCTGAAATATCTCAGACTTTAAACCACTTTCTATACTGAAAACAACTTTGGGACCAAAGCTCTAATTATACCTATTCCCTCGTCAAAGGAATATTTTGCTTTCTTTGGGAACTCTCCCACAGTTCTACTAATGCTGTCTGTTCTAAATGGGACCCATGTCTCTGAAGGAGAAGCTTAACAGGGTTTACATCATCGCTGCAGTAAGGACAGGTGTATCCAAAATGTAATAAAGCCAATCTACATACCTAGCCACTAAAAGAGCACAGACATTAATTTCAGAAAACAGTCAAACAGAAAACCAATTTGCAGACTAGCTAATTACCTTGTCAAGAAGAGGAAGAGGAGCCTCTCTCTGGAGGCAGGCTGATCCCGTGTACTGAAATAAGAATAGATCTGAAGAGCAAATAAGACAAGCCAGAACACCATGAAAAGAACGGGGACAACCAGCTGGTTCCACAGAGACATCCCCAACGCCAGGAGACCATACACCTCCACCACCTGGGCAAGACAAAAAATACAGTTTGTTATTGGTTCAGAGCAGCTGTGATTTGATAACAGTCAACAATATAGGCACCACAAAGCTAGGATAATTCGATAGCATTAGCCATCCCAGGGAGGAGAGGAGGTACATCACACTACAGCCTGACAAAGGGAGAGCCCAGGTTCAGCTTGAAGCAGGGAGAAGTACCTGACTGTGCAAACTACCAGATCAGGTGAATGCCCCTTCCTACAAGTAACTGTCTGGGAGCTGCTGACTGCAGCCTGCTCACAGACAGAGGGGCAAGGACATGTGCCTCCAGCTCAGGCACAACCCTCTCAGGCCTTTCTGCCCAGCTTAAGTCACAGCAATGCTGTTTCCTCTGAAGGTACTGCCAAGTCACTGTACACACAACGTACTGAAATAAGAGCCACATCACTTCAGCACAGTAAATCTGCTTTGCTAACCTGGTTTTAAGGAAAAACTTAATACCTCAGGCATTTTATGTTTAAGTATCTCAGAAATGAAATGTACCAGATTTCTGACTGCTCCAAATCCACCAAGTGTTTTGAAATTCACGTCTAAGAGTTATTTCAGAACACACTGAAGCTCAAATTACTTCTTTTGTATCACAAAGGCTAAGTTACAGTGCTGTCACTTTCAAGAAGCTGGAACTTCATATAGCCAGACTTAACGTGAAAGGTCAAAAGGAAATCACTCATAACTACTATTTCCTCATAGTCCACTTCCCACAATGGCATACAATGCATAATGGCTAGCAAATTTTATCAAACACTGAAGACTAAGTAGGCAGGCAGCTTTTTCAATGACAGGGATGTTACATTCCTGGGACCTGCTGCAGTATGCACTGCGGCTGACCAACAAGCAATATGCCGCTGGCAGGGACACGGTGCCAAGTCCCACTTTTAGCTTTGTGCACAGACTTGTGAAGGAAGTGCATCTGCCCTCGGGAGACTCCCGTGGCCTCTCCCTTGGCCTGGGACCAAAGCAAGCAATCCTGTGCAGCTTCTGGCAGAGTAAACCACCACGTCGGAAAAGGGTCATGCTACGCTCATAATGTAGATTCATAACTGTGAGGTATTCCTGGCACCTTCTGCTGCAAGTAGACAGCCAAGGTTCAGGACCTGGTTTTAAATTATACCATTAGCCACTGTCTGAAGTATACACACACAAAAAGCTGCCTCAGCCCACCTGTTAGGGCTGTCTCCCCTACGGTGCTTCATTCAGGAAACCCTCCTGGGGTTTAACATCTCAACATCCACTAAGTTTTGCCACTGGTATCAAATCACCAACCAAATTCAGCCTACAATAATAGTAACCTCACAAACACCAGGATGAGGGCATCACTGAAAACTGACAATCGCACAAAATGATAGTGATGGAAATACAAGTAGGAAAATAGTCAAGACAAAACTGCAATATCCTCCTCTGGAATAAGAGTCCTAAGCTTGATTTGCAGTGAAATTGCAACCAGTTATATGAACACACTGTCAGCCAATGTGGGTTTTTTCTCTTTTTCAGGAACATGGGCAGAGGAAGCAACCTTTTTAAAAACAAAAATCCTCTTTTCCCATATTGACAGTACAATGCAAAACCCACTCACAAAGAGTTTTTCATTCCAACTCACTCTCTCCTACATGCATTTAGAAAAGCAGCATACAACACTCTTATAAACCCAGTGCCACGTTTTAAAGTCTCTGCAATTTTCTCTGTATTCCCAAGGAAAAAAAACTTTATGCCTTCTGCACAAGAAGTCAGAAGAAACTGTATGATTGGCGTCCAAAGGCCACATACAAGGAATACTTCTTCCTCCTGATTACAACACTAATACAGCCTGGCATGCTCAGATTTGAAATACTGGGACACACACAAACACATGGGACAAACAATCCTACAGAGGAGGAGACCTGTGTGACAGCTACATTTAGATTACAATTCTCCACCCTCCTCCACCACCTAAATCAGAAAATTTCCATCCCTCACCCGCAAAGTCTTTGCAATTAAAACACTCATAAGATGCTGTGTTTTAAACCCAAGTGTCTAATAAAAAGAGATACATGACTCAAATCCAAATTCAATCTGAATCTGACTTCAGGAAGCTAAACTCTGCGTCTGTTCACGCATGTGGACAATGGAAGTCCTGGTTCCAACCTGTTTCAAGTCTTTGAGCTATACAAAGACATACAACTGGTTTACCCCAAACATTACCACTCTAAGCAAACAGTAAGCATGATTTTCCTATTCTCACTGGAAAACAACGATATTTAAGCTTTGCTAGTTAGCTCCCGAATTAAGTTTTTAATCAGCAAATCTACAAGCTAGTTATGGGCACAATCAGACCATGCTAGGTGCTGTACAAACACAGCAGGATAATCCTGCGCCAAAGACCAATTACCTACAAAATAAATAATCAGACAGTAACGATCGACATGACAGGCTGAGACCTTGGCACACCAGACACCTACTGCTGCCAAGTTTTTGTTTGTGTATGACAGATATGACAGCAAAGAGCTTTAAAGAGGGCTTTGAAAGAGCTTAACAAGTTACTTTTCAGACTGCTGCTGGATTGAAGAGAAGGCAGAAAACCAGTGGCTTGGTTTGGAAAAATTCCAGCAAGTGGTGACAGTTAAAATAGTGGGTCAGTCAAAGGTCAAGCAAGCATCAATCTTTTTATATTTAAACAGAGAAGGATGCACACACGTATTTTATTATTTTTATATAAAAAGTGTAAGGTGTGATGTTTCTGTACCACTAACAAAGTGTTTTATCAACTCAATATATATCCTGTGTCAAAGTGTTAACAAAACAGATATATGTCAGATCAGCCTTCACTCTTTCTGCTAACTCTTGTGGTTGGAGGCCTCAGCAACGCTGCTGTTGTAAAGAAAATACTACAGACCTTTCAAATTACTGTCTGCAAGTCACAAATGACTAAATCAGTGGTTATTACAGCCTAAATCAGCTTTAGTGTTACTCCCAATTTAACACTACTACAATTACAAATGTTTTTCATACAGAAAGCATTTCTTGAAATGAACAGCTACTACAATTAATGCTCGCTTAATGAGGCTGTAAATAAATCCCATTCTGCCACAACCTTGTCTTTTAGCCTGGATTTGGGAATGACTACACGAAGTCCAAGCAAAGCGGACATGCTCAGTTGGCCAGCAGCGTAATTCAGGCTACTGTCTTTAACTGCTCACCCGGACAAATTATAAGCTACTCTAAGTTAAACAAAGAAAATGCTATGGCCAGGAACACATTTGGTTTGCTAAGAGAGCATGAGTTCACACACACACACAGTTGCACAGCACAGAGCCAAAGTATTTATTTGTTTTCTACAAGAAAGTCTGGGGCCAAGGAAAATACAATCGTTACGTTCACTGCCTTACCTGGACAAGCTCTCTGTATGCAGATTTCGCCAAGTTATAGGGCACCAGAAGATTTGATGCCAGAAAGTAGAGCACTTCCAAACCAGTGAAAATCATGGCAAATTTGTTGATGACGACGATGGTTTCCAGAGGGACGAGGCAAAGCCGTGCCAGCAGAGGGAGCATGTGAGCAGAGAACAGCCAGATCTGCTTGGTTTTCATGACGCAGGAGCAGAGCGTACATACCACCAGCTGACCTGAAAACGCGACACAGTATTTTATAATCGAGCTGATTATCCCCTTCAGGAACAAACGTATTTTAATACGTTATCTTTCCATAGCAGAGCTATCAACATCCAGCACATTATGACAGATGTAACTAGGGCATATCTGTTACGAAACAAGGCTCCTCCGCATCTTTTGCTGGGTCACGAAAGTTACCATTTCCAACCTGCACGAGTGCATGCTTTCATTTTGCAGATTAGCGAGATGTAAACCCAAAACACACGCAGGATCATACTCGGATTAATATGAAGTCCCAGGAATAAATCATGCAGAGGATAACCCACTGAGTCATCCTTCTTTTTCCCTTGACATCCCCCAGCTCAACTTAAATCCCATCAGCATGTGTATACACAGCAGCAGCTTTTCTGAAGCCCAGTTACACTATTCCATCCCGATCTACACAAAAAAGTAATCAGAGGTCCCAAATGGCTTTTTGAGCAACAATATTTATTCTATCAGAGGAATTACTGGCCAAGAACAGCAACAGGAGAACAGCTAGGCCAGCAGCTGAGACTTCAGTAATTTCATAATGCCCCGAGGCAGGTTTTCAAAATTATCACTGAAGCTTTGCAAGTGACAGATAATTAATAACTACATTCTCTTCACCAGTTGGCAGGGGCACAAGCACAAGGACATCTCTCCCACACACCCAGAGATATGGAGGGTGGTATTTCTAGAGCAGATCACTCCAGTGTAACTGCTCCCATCAGAGTCACTGGAAGTTGCACCCTTCATCTCAGAGGAAGCGGAATGAGGAGAAATGCACATTGCCTGGCTAAGAACAATTCTCGCTCATCATTTTGCAGTAAGGGAAAAGTTTATTGCATATTATTTAAAAGCAGAATCTTGTTCACCATCTACGTTAGTTTACATCTGAAAGCCACAATACATGGGACTAAACCCAAGTGCCACCTCCACTCACGTTTGCATTTCACTCCTCTTCCTGAAGCCAGCCTTCGCAAAACCCAGAGTAACAAATGAAGGCCGTTAGCATCTCTAGGTCAGCGCTAACTCCGTGTGTTCACATAAGCTTACTGACCTTGTAAGCCCTTCTGGCTGGGCTGGGGAGCAAGCCAAGAGAGGAAAAATAGCAGTACCAGAGTTTTATTTTCATTTTGCTAGCTTCCCTGCCTAGGAAAGGACTTCTGCTTTGAACTGCAACTGAGCTGAAAGCCATCTCTAATCTCTACTACTTAAGCAAAGTTCCTCCTCTTTCAAGCTTCAGTCCTACTGTCAATTTGCTAGCTGCATTTTTAATTACCAGGTGTCTTTTCAGAACTAGCACCCTTGCTCTCAGCAAGCCAGTATCAGCATACTGGGTCTTACAAGCCTCAGAGAAAGTTACTCTACTCATCTTTTTAGAAGTTCAACAGACTCCAGCTTTGCAGCATTCTCCCTCTGCTTTGTTGTTCTCTGCCCACACACACGTTGCTACAACCCTATTTAAGACACCATCAGCACACTGCTGTGCTGTAATATTCAGGAGCCTGGCACACTCAGCTTGCGAGGATTTCTGCGACTCATGGTAACTAAGGCAACCCAGCTTCACACACGAAGGGATACATACAAGCACCAGCATTCAATATGTTCTTCAGGATTTAGTAAGAGTGTCGTCATCTGAAATAAAGTATTGCGACAAGATCACATTAAACAATCCAGTGCTCTTTGGGATGACTCTGGAGCTCTCCAGACAGAAAACAGGACCTGAGTCCAGTCTCATGCAACAACAAAATCTGCTTTCCTCCAACAGTGATGTGCCAAGTATGCTGGTAATCCCACTGTTATGATCTAAACGCCTATCAGAAGTTACTTGTCACGGGACGGAGAGCTGTACAACATCAAAGGAAACAGAGTACTGTCTCTGGAGACCCCAATCTCCTTCCTAAAGTCTGCACCTTGTCAATTCTCAACCCCTACAGGAAAGGCCTGAAAAACATCTCCAACAGAGCTTTTAGGTAGCAGCACCTTAGTTCAGGACAATGTCCCTCTGCAGTCAACCACTTTATCTCCAAGCAGGGCTGTACACCATCACTCATAACATAGGAGGAACAGTCAGCAGAAATCAGTTTCTACCTCATAGCAAATCATAAAAAGATTTTAACGTTCCAGCTATCTACTAAGAGCAACAAATCCAGCTGAATGTTTGCACTCTGTAAACTTAAATGCCATGGACTGAAAACTGCCAGACACAGCTAATGAATCTGACAGCTGGAATCCTCCTGCAGGACACTGGGCTTCTCTGCTAGGGAATGAGGCAACACGGACATCTATTGCCTTAGGTTCCTGCCCATTCTTTTTTCTTCCCAAAACCTCCACAAATACGTAAATGTTGCTGACAGGTAGCCAAAGCCTCCCAGCTCATAAGCTAGTGGCAAACAAGGAACAAGAAAGGCTATGCGATAGAGCTGCTGTTCAAGCCACTTGGAGTAGGGAACAGTCTTTATCTTACTTCCAATTTTAAAAAGCTGATGTTAAATTCCCTGGCTACATCATTACCTGTTACACAAAACCCATCACATTTTAAAGTTTATATATAATCCCATTATTGTGCACAAAGAAAAAGCAAGTCTTCACGGTAGCATCGTTTCCAAAGCCACGCAGCTTCGTAACATTCACAGCTGTACACGCTCATCCATGGGGCAGGTCCGTTTCTTCCATCCGGCGTATTAGTAACCCTACTCAGCAGTCATCGGGCTGAATGAAATCCAGAGGAAGAAATGACTCTAAGAGTCCATTCAAAAAGCTCTAATGAATAAAAGCTTTAAGAAAGATTGTATTTGTGAACAAGCTGGTGTCCTGTACACCACCCCTTTAACTCTGACCAGAACTTTTAGGAACCAAACCTGTAGAAGTATCACCATTGCTGTCCCATTCACCTGCCTCAATGCCTTTGTCAACAATGCCTCAGCACAACACTCTGGCAGAACACCTAAGAAAAAGGTGGAGCAAAGCTCCTGTACGTTCGTTCTGCTGCAAAGCTGATGCAGCTGAGCGCAGCACGCTCCTGCGACATGGCAGGCTGCACTGGATAAATACATTTGCATGCAAAAAATTCCAGACAGCACTTCATTTCTATACAAAACACTGTCAAAAGCCTCATAGTCCACTTTCACAGGTCTTCCCTAAAGACAAGCACTTGCCATCAAGACTGAAATCACACCTTCAAGTTGGCTTTATAAGAACAGGGGAGATGAATAATGGGGACATTAAGTATGTTAAGGTAAACACATTTGTTAGTACAGTCCAGCACCTAATTCTGAAAATCAACTGCAACAGGGGACACTTTAGTCTGATACTTTGTACAACCCAAAACTGTATTGGACAAGAACAGTATTCTCTTTTTCTCTCTTATTTTTAATCCACATTAAAACCTGGATGAAGCATAATGGGTTTGACTCTGGGTTTAGTTTCTGTCTAAATGTTACTGAATGACAGAATGCCTCCTCATCAGTTCCTGCCCAGCCCTGCCTGCTGCTCTGTGAAGCTGAGGGATTCTGCTTTATCATGGGACCCTGCACTGCACCTGAGAGCCCTTCAAAGGACCAATTACAGACATTTTCTCATAGAGACACACTAAAGGCTATAGTTGCACTTTGGTGTCATTTTACAAGACAGTAAAATATATCTAGAAATTCAGAAGAGAGAAGAAATGGTATCTAAAGATGATTTTCTTTCCTTGAAAAACACCAATGTTATTTCTATTAAAAAATATTAAATGCAAAGACAAATGCCATATTTGAAAGTAAGGATGCAGGCAAGCAGGAGAAGTACACATTTTGGTAGACCTAACATACTCTAGAGAAGTAAACCCTTTTAAATCTGCCAGTAGCAGCTGCAAGTAAACAGAAAGCAGCTGAGTTTTGCCAACAGTACATGACTGACTAAATCTGTTGGTAATCTGATGAAAACCACAGATCTTAGTGAAAGGAATTAAGGAAGATTTTTCTTTCAAGCTTGACTCAGGCTTAATTTTAAAATACACATGGTGTGTGTGTGTATACCGATATCCTCTCAGCAGACCATATGGTATGGCGTAGCAACCTTAATGCTGAACTCATTTTCTTCCAGTTAAAGTTCAAAGCTTAAGGAAACAGTACAGAAAGTTCAAGTCTTCAGCATTTATTTGGGATTTTTTTTTTGTAGAGGAGTCATCTCTGCCATTAATCAAACACAATTTAAATGTAGTTTTGACTCGTTACTCCTTAACTCTTTATTTAGAAAAAATCCCTGGGATTCCTTTAAAAAAATAAAAACCACCACACCCCAAAACACCCCCAGTAGCCTGTAGTCCCATGCACACACCCACAAATGTATTTCACCATTTTTAGTAAGAGAATGACAGTGTTCATCTATATGGCTAAATACATGTACAACACTCCCACTGACAAAGGCACTACAGACACATGTTACTATGGAAATTTTTACAGTACTTTCCACCTAAAGATTATTATAGACAATCCTGTCCTTCTGAATCAGGTTGTGAGTCTGAGAAGAACACGGGGGCAGAGCATGACAAACAGACCTAGAAGAAACTTTAAGCTGAAAGTCCGAAAGCATTGGTAAACCAGCAAAAGCCAAGCAGGATACACCTAGCCTCCCAGGCCTCCTGCATATTAATGAGCATCACAGCTACTAAAAGTGATAAATAGAAATTTGAAACCAAGAGGTAAAGCATGCATAGGTTTCAATGAAGACAATTAGGCAGAGCTCTCTCCTGCATCACAAATATATACAGCACTTACCTACTAAAGCAGTCATGAAACGATTCATAGACAGAGGTTCCAAGTACATAGGCCCTTCATATCCTGATTCCAACTCGCTTCTCACATAATCCCTAAAAAAATAAACCCACAAACTATTAAGATCCATCCGATCAGACAAGTAGTAATTTATTAATTCCACACATATGTAACTTCCGTGTATGTCACAGTCCATTAACTAAATTACAACAAGCAATATTAGCACTACTGTCACAGCAGCCTCACTGATGTAGGCATCTGAGGCATGACTTAAAGCGAGAGAAGTATTATCTGTAATTAGACTCACTGGCATAGCTGTAAAAATCCTTTGGGACATCCAAGCTGTTCTTAGAGCATGGCCTGAAACTGCTTATTGACAAAGCCTCTTAAGCACCATTCCATTTTTAAGTATCCTTATCAAGTGTTCTTCATCCCAACAGTAATTTCTTTTCCCACCAACTCCAAGTGAAAAAAAAATTGAGAGCTTGACAAAGAGGTCTTCTAATTTAACGGTTACAGTATTTTGCACCTAACAATCTGCACTGAGTTTAAAAACAGGTATGAAGGAAGTGATAGCCATGAACAGAGTTGCTTCATAATCATTTTATCCAACACGATACAGAAGTTTAGCTCTATCCTGGGAAACAAGGGTGACCAACCAGATACCCTCAAACTGATAGACTGCTATTGACAGATACAGTGAGACAGTCTGGAAATCCAACAGGGTATTTGTAATTTCTCTATGGAAAGGTTCAGGCAACCACAGAAAAAGGAAGAACCTGAGAGGACTGGGTACTCTTCTGCTTTTGGTCATCACTCACCAGCTCTGCATTCAAGCAGGCTAGCATACGTAACAGCAATATAACTCAAATACGAACTTCATGCTGAGAGCAAGCATTCCACACTTTGAGAAGGGAATCCTGGAGCAGAACAGCAGTGATTCTCCAGTGGCTCCTTTTTCTGCACTGTCCTGTGACCCTTCCTTCTCCACTCCAGGATCGCTGCTGCTCCACCTTGACTATGACAGAACCAACTACACCACCAGCAGCACAACTAACCCTGTGCTCAAATCTGGCTGATACTGCCCAGTCATTCACGTCTATCTGCATCACGTCCCGGGAATGCCAGAAAGACACGATCTGACCCTGCATGGAGCTAGTGGAGCCTGTTTGCTTGAGGGAGATGGCATTTCATTTATTACGTATTTATCTGTATCAGTGAAGCAAGCCACACTTGCTGGGAACAGATGCAGTCAAAGTATGGCAACCAGTACAGGAAACCACAACCAATACAAGAATTTCTCTCTTTGTTTCAAGTGCAGAAAAACATGCAACTCTGACACTGGAAGCAATCACTTCTCCCCAGAAATGTGGAAATATACCCTTCTGGTATTAGCTTGCTACCCCAAGCTTCAGTATTCACATATTCATTTGCAAAGAATCTCTGGAATTCAAGACATAAATCTCTAAGCACGAAAACAAACACTTCAAAGCCCGCTCTTCATAGCTGACAACCCTGCCTACTCACTGCAGCTTTTCACGTGTCATCATATATGCAAGGTATGTTGAAATGGGTTCTTTAGACTGTAACCTACAATTAAAAACAGGAGGACTGAAAAGGAACCTAAGATGACTGGTTCTAGATGGAACTTCCCCCCTGTTATCAAGGTACAGCTAAGCACAAGGCTTTTTCCCACCTTACATCATCAATGTGGATGTAATCTTTGGGACAAAGTTGGGTACTTGTTCTTATTTATTTCATATGAATCTACTGAAAGCACTTGCTGAAAGCACCAGCAACACGAACAGGATAATCCATCAGAGTTACAAAGGGAGAAAAAAATAACACCATTTGCAACATGCTGAAGATGGCTTTTTGTATTAGTAACATCATGCTCCATCCTCCAATTTAGGGTAAAAAACACTGGCTATTTCTAAACTGCTAGAAGGAAAGCAGTGAAGACATCAAGTTTCTTCTAGATCTGATAGGAAACAGGTTACAAAATCATCCAGGATATCAACTGTAGCAAGATGATCTTACCCAACTTAGTTAAGACACACCAACAAAGCTGCACTTAACAGTTGCTTCTTCAACACCAGGAACGTGCCTAGAAATGACCCAAATTCCTTCAAGCTACATTTCTTGCTGTTGTATATCTGATTTGGTCAACTGCAGAGATCTGTACTTGGCTTAATTCTTTAAGTAACTCTCATGAACGGAGTTTTAGACCCACCAGCCTGGAGAAGCAATGTTTTAAGATCTCCTAATTTTTTTAAACAGTATTTGTAGATGATGTCTGAATAAGGAAAGCCAAAGCAATGATTCTCTTATTACCAGCACAAACACAAGGATCTTTTGGCACAGACACCAATCAGAAGATGCCTTGAACAGCTGCAGTGCCATACAAGATGCTGAGAAGAGCAAGTGCCTGCACTCAATTTTAATCAATTAAAGCTGTATTAAGCTGCAGCTTTTACATTTGAGAATTGTTCACTTTACTGCAGCAATGTAAGAAAACAAGAATGCTAAAATCATTATTTACTAGTTAATGAAATGACAAACTACATTATTACTTTAGAAAATGAGGTTATAAGAATAAAGCTTAGATCAGATTGCCTGCTGCTCATTCTATAGACGTATTCCCAGCCTTGTCTAATCAAACCGCTGGACTGTTAACATATACTCATGAACTAATGACTAACATTGCTCTAAAAAGGTGTAGAGATGCAGTACTTCACACAGTTTCTCGTTACTGAAAGTGCAGAAAGGTCTGCTGTTATTACAAATATGCTTTGTAATGGAATGACATATGGCACAGTGGTTATCTGACCTAATTGACTCATATTGCTGACATTTACTCTGGCTGATTAATCTCTGCCATCAACATCAAACACATTCTCACAGGTTTTAAATGTCTACGGACAACCCTGGTGCATTTTAAGATTATCGATAAAAAACAATTCAGTCTATTGCTCCCCCTCTCCATCTTCTTATTCCAAGTTCTGTGAGGCACAACGTAACAAAACTGCAAAACGTGAAATAATGACATAGATTAAATTTTTTAGCATTAAGAGTGTATTTAATTGCATCATTCCTTTCCTGCATAACTGCATCATGCATATTCCTAAATTTTATTGCTACTGGGGAAAAGAATCATGATCCTTTGAAGCAAGACATGTGTGCAAGCTACAAATAAAATAAAACCATCATCCATTTTCCTTGCCAGGAGCAGCAGCATCCTGTTTTTTAAAGCTGACTTCTCCATTTTCCATAACCAGATGGTGCATTATCTCCACCCAAATTGCCAGGTTAACACGCCACATACAAATGTAGCATCTTCTTAGATTCTCCACGTGTTCACAAACATTACCTAATCAATCTTTACACATCAAGTAATTCTCAGTCTTGCAGGTAAGGAACAAACACTTAAGAAGTTAGGTGACTTGTCAAGGTCACATAGACCTGGAAGTCTGAAGTCAGAGCTTAACTATAAAATTCAGATGATCTTATTCCCAGACTTGCAGCTCAACTGCAAGCTATTTCTGGGGTGGAAAAAAAGCACTGAAAGCCTAGTCTTTCAACAGCTCAGAATTTCCAGGACACTGCAGAGTCACAAGTGCCAGCTGATTCTGGTCTTGTTCTATAATCTGCATTAACCAAAATGGCCTCCATATAAGACCTCTTCATCTGTCTTAAACAGCATCCCAACTGGTAGTGCACGCAAGCAAATTCACTGGAAGTTTTCATCTCTAAGCAGAATTAACACACACAGAACAGTTTGCACAGATGACCTACTGTATGTCTCAGTATGATCAGCCTGCTAAACAGAAACATCACTTGGAATTGGATAGCTTTGGCAACAAAAGGAATAGCTCCACTAACATAGTTGTGTGTTACACTTTACTATTTTCAATATGAAAACTAATGAGGTTCAAAAATTCTTTTGAAAAGCTAATTCAAGTGTCACTCCCCACACTGTACAAAGGCTGATGCCGAGAACCCCTTGCACAGTGCTTCCTTCCAAACCAAGTCAGTCTTGTGCCCAGGGAATGGGTAAGCTCACTCAAAAGTGTTAGCTACTACATTTGCTTTGCAAAATAGCTAGGGAATACTGCTGGGCTATTTGAATCCAAGACATCTTTTAATTAAATATATTTTTTGTGCCAGTTGATGCAGGATTTAATTAAAGTCTTTATTAACTCACTCCAGAAGCATCCAATAGAGAAAGCTCAGTACACGTACAGTGAACAGTCCAAGCAATAGTTATCTAACACGTTTCAGTGAAGTCTGTAAACTCTGAAGCCCCACAGAGCAACAGAAGTCACAATTTACACTGCACAGACACACAAACGGTTTTGAAACCACAGAGCTATCCCTTAATGTTATCAACCAAAATCCATACCATCTCCCTTTCTCTTAAAAAAAAGTAAAGATCCAGAATGGTATAAAGATCTCTAGCTCCAAATGTTCTGGACCAAAGCCCTGTATCTGATGTGTACTTCTTACTAGCTTTATTTTTATTGCAACACAAGTTATTAGGAAAAGCAACCTAAATATTATTTAATACGTAAGCCTTCAACCCTGTAAGAAGCACGCACAAACTCTACCTATAAAAACTCAGGATGATAAAAACCCTCTTTCCTTCCCACCCAGGCAATGAGGCCATCATTCCCCTCTTGCACCCTCAGACATTCAGGAAATCATTAACTGCAACTCCAACAGCCACAGCAGTGACCTGAGTCACCACGGAACCTTCATTAACGCAGCAAGGGAGAGATACTCCACAAATGCTTTAGGACAACAATTTTGATGCAGAAATAACAAATCTTACTTAAAACAATCAAAAGCACATTTTTAAATGTTACCCATCAGCAGGCACCTAAAGAAATCAGGCTCCAGTCCCTATTTTCAAACCTTCCCATGTACAGCCATTAATCTGATGGCACCCTCTTTGGTTCCAACTAAACTTCCTGCCATATGACAGTTTACACTGGCGTTCAACAGATTTAGCTGGAGATGATGATCAACTGTCTTGCCCAACTCAGGAGTTCTTCAGCCCCTTGCTCTGCATTGTAGATCCATTTTTTTTTTTTTTAATAATATATTTTGCAATGAAAACAAGGAATGAATTTAAGCATAAATTCCACTACTACTTTACTTTTACCACCTTTCATGTCTCTTTCCTCTCCCATCATAGGTGTCAGAAAACTACAAGCAATGCCCTGTCTGCTTTGTAGAATACTCCAGTGTTGAAAGCATGTTAGCTGAACCACAAGTAACTCAAGATTACGACATCAGAGCCCACACTGAGTCTTGTGGTGTTTTCCCTCCTCAGATAAATGGACGTTACGCTTTACAGATCTGTAACTCAAAATTCCTTTTAAGTCAATGAACATACATCAGAACTACCCGACTGCATATTTAATCCTGTAAACTTTTTCAAGACAAAGAACAGCAAGACATATTTAGGTGTCTGGTATAGAAAAGAGGCCTCCACATAATCAGACCTATCCCATTTATACAAGATATTAACAAAATATCAGTCATTTTTCCAATTCCAAAACCAAGCTAACAAAATTAATCCATTTATTCTTACCTGGAAATTTGGTGCCCAGCATAAAGCAGCAGTGCAGTCAAAAAGTACAGGTAAAGCTGAACCAGGTGTTGCCTTGGTAAAGTAAGGAGTACAACACTTAAGATGTAACCTGCAACAAAAAGCAGTGTTTGAAATTTCAAAATAACACTATCTAATCCCAAATCTCTTAATATGAATGAACATTCAAGTTATTCAGATCTCTTTAACCACCTTTGTTTTAATTTATTTTTAAAATTCAAGTACCTACACTTTCCTCTCAAAACACAGCCTTTTTTTTCCCCCCTCCCCTTAACAGAAACAGCTCTACCAGCTTCTGTAAGATGACATCCAGATGTCAAGAAGTGGACTTGATCCACAGTATTTTAACAAGGCTTAATTAACATAACCTATGTAACAAAGGGAAAACAGGCTCCGTCTTCTTCCAAGTGACAGCACGTTTCAGTGTGGCACAGAAAAAAGGCTATCCATCCAATAAACTCAGTCAACTAACATAAACAACCCTTTTCTTCAAGCAGAGGACACAGAGAACACCTTTCCATGCTGATTAGCATTACATATTTTAATTCTTCCACTATATCTTCATCGTTTAAAGACACTTTGCATGTCCATAATTTGAGATGGGGACACATCGGCTGTCCTCCATGCTAGTCATATGAAAGTGCATTCAAGCTGTCAGCATTGAATAAATCAAGGACAAGACTCAGCACAGCCCAGGATTTTTAGGCATTGACACCAGCAGTTCCTTCACTTCTTGTTAGCATTTAGTAAGACTGTGGAAAAACACTTGATGCAGATACAGCATTACTCTTCAAGAACACAGCCTGGCTGCTCAGCAGCCTCTCCAACAAGCAGAACACTGATCCTTTTCACACCTGATCCCATCATGGTATTTATATAAAGCAGTACTTTGAAGTCCACTACTGGGTGGTACATGCCCATCCTCTTCTCCTTCCTAGACCGACTGCAGGTCAAAAACCCAGCACATGGTGTCCTCACTATTCTTTATTTCTGAGCTCTCCACCACAATGCAGCACACTCATGCTCTTTCTGAAAGTCAGCTTAAGTGCCTGGCACTGAAATCCATTTAGAAAAAAAACCAAACAACAACCAACCACCACCAGCAACAGCCAACAACTCCCTGCAGCTAAGAACAAAACACTACAGAAGAACTTAACCCTGACACTTAGAGATATACTAGTCATGTCACATTTAAAGTTTCATCCATCTATTCAGCAACACTGGGCACATCCTTTTCAACCCAGTTAGTTTATACTTTGAGCTTTTAAAAAATACTTAAGAAAATAACGTGACTCTAGATTAAGCACTCATGTGGGACATGAGTGGGACAACCAGCTTGGGAACACACTATGTTCCAATATTTGAAAAAGATAGAGTCAATATTTATGTAGAAATATTTCAAGGCTGTTTAATATCTGCCACATACAATAAGCCATCTCTGTAAAATTCTACCAGTAGTTAGGTCTTCAAAAAGGTAACACGCCACACGCTCCCAGAAAAGGCATCAGACCCACAGTATGCCAAGCAAAGATCAATTCAGACACGACAGATAGTAGGAGTGATGATAGAAAAAGCCTATTTACTTACCTTTTAAAAATATAAATATATAATTTACATGTTAAACTTTAAAGGTAATTTTTCAAGTACTTTGATAATGTAGATGTGACAAGTTGCACATTGTCTGAGGATCTGCCTTTTCAAAAGCTGAAATAATTGATAGTTTCTGTGATTAAAATGAAATATCATACAAATCACCATGCCTAGTTTCTGTCCAGTATCCATCTGACCATTTACAAAAAGGATCAGAGGGATAGAATACCTCTCCTATAAGGAAGAACTGAGAATTGGGGTTCTTCAGCCTGGAGAAGAATAGGCTCCAGGGAGATCTCACCGTGGCCTTTCAGTACTTACAGGGGGTTTATAAGAAACATGGGGACAGACTTTTTAATAGGGCTGGTAGCGACAGGACAAGGGGTAATGGTTTTAAACTAAAAGAGGGTAGATTCAAACTAGATGTAAGGAAGAAATTGTTTATGTTGAGGGTGGTGAAACACTGGACAGGTTGCCCAGAGAGCCTGTAGATGCCCCATCCCTGGCAACATCCAAGATCAGGTTGGACCAGGCTCTGAGCACCCTGCTCTAGTTGAATATATCCCTGCTTACTGAAGGGGGCTGGACTAGATGGCCTCTAAAGTCCCTTCCAACCCAAACCAGCCTGTGATTTTTATTTTGTGCTTTTTAAAGGGGCCTGAAACACAATACTACAATAGCTTCCTTCTAGCAACTGTTTTATATGGAATAACATGCTTCTAGTTAATAAAACACAACAGATGTTCTACATTGTGGGTTTGCTTAGCAAACACCTGTATTTTATAGAATTCACCTTTGCTAGTCACCACGTTCCTTCTACCAAATACGCAAATGACAAGAGCAGGAACTCTTCAGCAGAACCTCCCTAACGAAATTTAACTAGTTTGGACCACACCACAGCATCACAAGCCAGCTCCAGCAACTCTCACACCATCTGCAGACATTCTTAACACCTTGTCTCTGACGTATTCACCACCTTCCCCTGATTGCTTAGTTAGGGACAATTCTCTCTGCAGAACAACCCACGTGGCACAACCATGTATCATTCCAGCACTTGAGTCGAGTATCTAAACCCTCCTTCCCACTGTAGCCCATGACTCACCTTCAGGTGGAGAACCAAATGGAGTTTATTATGCAGTCTTTTATTCCTCTGTTACTCTATAAATAGACTAAGAATACCTGTTTACTGTAGCTGCATTTAAGCTCTGCCATCTTTTTTACCTTATTCTATCACATGAAAGTCTGCTCCTTGGCCGCATGATATACTTGAGCACAAGGACAATTTCTGTAAAAGGAAGACACTCTGGAGGGCAATAACTGCACTCCAAAACAGCCATGTTACACTGGAGTATTTTAGAACTGACTGAAGTGCATCTTCTCTACATGTTCACAACTTCAACTAAAATATAGCAGGATACGCTGAAGGTGAGAAGGACATGTCCAAATGTAAATCAAAAGATGACAAGATTACTATCACGTTGGTGCCTTTTTGAACAGAGGGCTTCCATACAGCACAGATGCTCATAACACTGCACAGGGCAGCAGCACAAGGCAGCCAAGGTTACTGCAGAAGCTTGAGCAACAAACTCGGTCCTCATGAGTTTGGGCTAGAATTTAAATGTTCACTTTGAAGCAGCTGTTTGCTCTAATTGTTAAGATTTTGAAGAGGGGGGAGAGTGAGAGACATTTAAAGTAGTTCCCTTTCGTTCTTATTTACAGTTCCCTCTTGTGACTTGGTGAGAGATATCGACACACTTCATACTGCAATATTTGCATTTTTGCTGCAGAGGCCCTATTCCCAAAGTGGCACCAACCTCATTTTTATCAACGACGCCTCTGCCAAAAGAAAAAGCAAATAATTAATTACCAAACTGTCTCACTGCAGAAGAAAAGGACGACGAACTCAAATTCAGACATACTAGCAGTAATATTCTATTCCCTTTGTTCTTGCCCAGACAAATGATGTAATTAGTGTATGGCGTAAACGAGATTCTAGTTCAAAACAAAGGATCAGAAAAAGAAATTTCTCACAACAGGATTCTCATCTAAATCACTACAGTCTGCTTTCATTCGCACCTGCTCTGTCAGAAGAAAACATGATGTTTAGAACATATATCCCTTCGGAGAGAATCTCCACAGAAGGATTTACAGTTTGACAAACTGTCATCTTCCTGAGTAACCTTTAGACATGGGTTCACAGTAACTAATACCCACTTCCATCCAAAGCTTTCTGAGCTTTACGTCTGCACTGAGCGCTCCTCTCCCCTGATTTAGGCCATGCATGCTCTTGTCACTCTTGAGACTCGGTGTATTGTCCCTTTTAACTCACCAATCATAGAATCATAGAATGGTTAGGGTTGGAAGGGACCTTAAAGATCATCTAGTTCCACCCCCCCTGCCATGGGCAGGGACCCCTTCCACTAGACCAGGTTGCTCAAAACCACATCCAGCCTGGCCTTGAAGACATCCAGGGAGGGGCCATCCACAACATCTCTGGGCAACCTGTTCCAGTGCCTCACCACCCTCTCTGTGAAGAATTTCTTCCTGACATCTAATCTAAACCTCCCTGATTTCAATTTATACCCATTACCCCTTGTCCTATCACTACAGGCTCTTGTAAAAAGTCCTCTCCCAGCACCCTTGTAGGCCCCCTTCAGATACTGGAAAGCTGCAATGAGGTCTCCTCGGAGCCTCCTCTTCTCCAGCTGAACAAGCCCAGTTCTCCCAGCCTTTCGTCATAGGAGAGGTGCTCCAGCCCTCTGATCATCTTCATTTCTGTTTAAGAGTAAGCAGCAGGGTCTGTGAAGCCCACTTCCTGCCCTCGTAAAGAAAC
Organism: Eurypyga helias; assembly: GCF_000690775.1. NCBI lineage: Eukaryota > Metazoa > Chordata > Aves > Eurypygiformes > Eurypygidae > Eurypyga > Eurypyga helias. The sequence goes on from NW_010236356.1 coordinate 41,481, forward strand.
CAGCCTAACACACTTTCAAAAAAAAAGTTAAAGGCAAGAGCATAAACTCTTTCCTAAATACAGCAGTAGAGTGCTAGTGCTAGGCCACCAAGAAACAGAATTGCAGCCTCATGCTTCCAGCTATAAAGAGCACTATGGAAGACCCATTCTGCCAACCTTACAAATACGGACCCACTAGCTCAGTATCTATTCAGGAACACAAGGAAGGAGAGAACTTCTACGGCCTCTTGTACAAGATGGTACAGATTTGGGCCCCACTGGAGAAAATAAATTGTGACGACAATAAGAGGCAGAAAAGCTAAGTTAAACATTACTGAACAAGAACACATGTATTAACTAGCTCATGACCTCATTTACAGCTTGTTGATTCAGCTAGATGAAAACCTCTCGCTGTGCAATGCTCATTGTTACAGTAAGCAGCAGCTCACAGACTGCCTTTCAGCAGTCTCTCTATTTCCATACCACCAAGGTGTTTCCCAGCTTCTCTCACCCCATATTACATCTTTGCCGACTCAGGTGTCGGAGTTTTACTGACGTACTGCATTCAACGGAGGCTTCTGGAACATGATCAAAGCTGCAACCCATCCACTTCATGAAACATTTTAGCGTTCATTTGCATGATTACAGATCCCTTGTGTCCACTTCACATTATTGCTCAAAGTTTCCTGCAGGCTCAGTCTAAAAATGAGAACTTTGCACATGAAAAAGTTTGTAACATTTCTTAATAAAACCACACCATGTCTTGGACACTGCTTCTGCAGAGGCTTGCCAAGGAAATGCTGCCCCAGAAAGAAAAGCAGCTGTATATGCTGGATACTACAAAGTGAGGGATTCAAATCTTTTGAGTGCCCAAAAGTAATAGTGCAATTACTTAGATTCGACCAAGAAATCAATCTGAGTGACCCTAACTTCCCACTCCCCCATATTCTCCGAGAGTAAAGGGCTCATTTTACAAAGACTTGCAAAGCAACTTGCTGTGAAGCAGCGAGTCTTGATGGTATGCTGTGGCTCTCGACTCCTGCCTCTCCCGACACAACGCAGGATCAGTGCGCTGTGTTAGCCATTTCATTTCAGCCTAACCCTTGACTCGCCACATTCCAGTTTATTCACAAAACTATCTGGCCACAACATACAAGTACCAATAACACAGGACAGGCTTCACTAAGACCATATGTCATATGGCAGAAGTAGTGTAACAACAACTGGCACCTTTATTTTCAGTGTGTCTAATTCTCAGAGTGGTTACACAACAATTTGCACAGGGATTTAATAAACTGTCTATGTCTAAAGCATCTAAAGAGGTGATGATTTTGAAAAGATACCCTTTCAAGCTCACAGCATTCTAGGGCATGATGCAGAAGTTACCAGGAGGATTCTGTGGCCTGTTCCAGAAAGAACCCTAACCACCACTTGTTTTTAAGTCACTTGAAAGGAGAGCAAACCTCTTGTACATTGTCAATTCATATTAAGCATCCTTTGAAGGATAACTCAGCCAAATGGGGTCTTCTGAATGGAGTGGTTCATCTATGCTGTCCTGAGAGCGAGACTAGTTCTTCGTTTACAAGAGGCACTACCATACAGACCCTCTGCCACCAATTTACAAGAGAAAAGACTAGTTCTTCGTTTACTACCATACAGACCCTCTGCCACCAGGCAGAATGACTTCTCCTGCATGAGAGGTGGCTCATGCATAACGCACACCACTGAAACTAGCAAGCCATTCAGAGAGCACTTAATGCCAAAATCCCCACCAGTCTTGAGCAGGCACTGAGGCACCAGTACTAGCACCACAAAGGGTGCCTGTCTCACCACTACTGACTGTTCAAAGCACCACATGCACAGTGGGCTTTAAGATGTATTCCATTTTTGGGTAGTGATGTCTTTGCATGGCAGTGCCAAAGCACTGCTCTTCCTCACCCTCCCACTCAGCCAGAGCTGCCCAAAACAAATGTTACTCACTTCAAGAAGTTCTGTACTTAGAGGTAACATGGTCAATATTTTGCCCATCGGAAAGTATGTTGAAAAATTAGTTCTACTGAGAAAGCACACATCTAAACATACTTGCACACAAGGAAAATAGTATTTACCCAGTCATGGCACAGTGCAACTACAAACAGATCAGAAATCCTGTTATCAACACCTGTATGTCTCCACATTTCAGTGAAAACAATGCCAACAAAACAATTTACTCATTAGTGGGGTACAGCCACCAGTTTCAACAGCTGTTTCTTAAGTTTTTAAATGCATAACAGATTGGGTACTGGAAGTATAAATAATCCAAGAACTGAGTTCTTTACAGAGATTTGCAGTATTGTCTGAACAACTAAAAATGGACTTTTGATTCTAGTTCCGCCATATGATTCAGAGGTTGTTTCCATAATACAGAATACCTAATGATCAGAGTTCTGGGACTAATTACCATCATGGAGATCCTGAAGAGTACTAGAAAAGAGCACAGAAGTGGAAGTGTAAAGATATAAACAGTGACAATGTATTCTGAATTATGAACACAAATTGTTATGCTGTCATGAGACCGGTACTCAGTCAAGCAGACCTCAACTTTAAGCGTTTCCTTTCAAGCAAACTGCTATTGGCTTCCCCAAACCACCCCACTCCTTTTTTTTTTTGTAATAAAAGGTGATTCAGGTTGCCAGAAAGAGATACCAGCTTTATACAGGAAAGTTACCTGAAAGCATCCATATGCTGAGAAAGCTGCTTACTGAAAGCCTATGGAAGCAGTGTAGGAATTTGTCAGTCTCTAGAGCTGGAAAGAGAACAAAGGGAATGCTGTATTTTGAGCACGGAATACTCTCTAGCCTCTTCTCTGTCTAACAACTGCAACATACACTGCATTTAATCCAAGAAGAGAATACGAAGATACAGTAAATTTTTTAAGACCTAAAGACCAAGTCCAAGTCATAAAATAGCATTTTGTTAAAAATAGCTGCATTTTAAAATAGTAGCACTCAGAACATGGTTCTACTACCCATTTATCTAAATGCTGCTGGCAGGAGGGAGACCAAAGTCATGGGACAGCAAACTCAGGGATGCTGAATCTGAGCAGCACTTCATCTCTGTATGCATTAAGTGTGTTTACACGTTTAGTCATGCAACTTCTTCTCACAATTTTGGGAAATTTGTTTCTGGAATGCATCAACAGTTTCTTTCTTCACACTGAAGCTTCACATGGCATTTCTTACTGTGTTTGTATCGGAGTACTGCATTTTTTCTCTTAAGAGAAAAACCACAACAAAAAGGCAATCCAAATAAAGTATCTTCTAATTAACGCACAAAAGCTTAAAGAGAAGTGAGCAGCCCAAAGAGAGCAATCAGCAAACACAGGATGGCAGCAAATTCAGGCTTCTCCCTCAAGCCTCCTTTTTAAAGGCAGCATTGGTAACAAGAAGTTCACACCTAGCAAGTGATGTGACCAAGTGATTAAGGTAATAACTTCACAGTTCAAGAAACTGCGAATACAAAGAGGGCTGTGAAAGATGACACACCTTCCACCTATTCCAAGTATTTAAACAGTTTCCTTATGTTTTCCTAATATTTTTGTTTGGTTTAGTAATGACAAAGAATATAATGTTCCTATATATAAAGAGTTCATATATATAAGTTCAAGATATAGAACTGCTTTTATTTTTACTCCTAGGTAAGAAAATACTATGTATTTAGCGCAATTCTGTGCCTCTATCGTGACAACGATGTAAATTCCAAGCTTGACTATGATTACAGGTTCAGCTCACTACTCTCCCCGTCTCCCATCTAACTCGGAGTATTTATCAGTTAGCACAAACCGCACTACTTAGATCTTCATAGGAGGAAATGACGTAGTTTCAACTGTTTCCACCTTCTTCATCAAACGAATGAAAAGAGAAGTGACCGTTTCCTCAGAATTACACTACAGTGCAGAATTCAACACTGAAGCCAGGCAGTAGCAGAGTGTGCTAGTCAACCCTACACAGAGGTTTGAGATAGAAGCCGTTTTAGATAGCACAGATCCTTCCTGAAGGAGAAACTACTCTGAACTCACACAAACCAATTTTTATGAAGCCACATTATACCTATAACAGTTGTGGACAAAAAAAGTTGGTTTGCTTTCTAAGCTTCTTTGCTCCCCAGATCCTTACAGAGTGGTACGGGTTGGAAGGGACCTCTAGAGATCATGTAGTCCAACCCCCAACCTGGTAACAAATGGCATATCAGCTGTTGGAATTCTGTCTGGTAATACAGCACACTGTACACCAGTGTATCACATGCTACTCCTCTGCCAGCCTGTCTGGATAGGTTATCAATGAAAAAAGTTAAGTAGGATGACTTGGGAGTATTTGAAAAAGAGTCCTGAGACAGTACTGCCTATTGACAAGATAAGACTAAACACTCCAGGAAGAACTACAGAACTCACTTGCATTCACAGGTCATATTTGCAAAGCAGGCTTATAATTCAGGATTTTTCAATACTCAGAAAAAAGCGCATATGTGTATTTTATTGTATTTTAAAAGATGGCATGAAAGAGATCATTGAACCAAACCTTTCGTGGGACTCCTTTCAGAGGACAAGAATTTTACTATTTTGAATATAACTTCTCATTGAATATCACTAGTACATGCACTTGAATTTGTGTTGAAACCACATTTTTTCTGACTCTTGTTTGTTTTTACAGATATCCAGTATATACGGCAAACTAAAAAAAATAAAAATCAAGTACACAGGTCAGATCCTTTTAATTCCAAGTATCTCTAGTAATTTTAAACTAAGTCTTCAGTGAATTCTCTGGCAAGTGTCCTGTAAGACTGGGTATGATGAATCAAGTTTTAAGCTTGAGGAGATCCTATGACCATAAAGCGAACTGCCACACGGAAAGAACAAAAATGTTTCAGCCAGAGACATTCCATAACTGTTGCTTACCTAAGTTTGATGCTTGTCTTTTTAAACATGACTAACAAAAGTAGGGAAGTTTTCAGAAGTGAAAAAAACAGTTCTAATGGTGATACTAGAAGGTAATTCGTATGCGGGAAATCAGCATCATGAAATAAAGCAACATAACACAGACTTTATACACAGGAGTTGCAGGCCACCGCAGGCCTTTTACACTGCCGAAACAGTAACCACAGTGCCATTTGACAGATAAAGTTCATAAACACAATTACTTTCCATTCTTTCTATATGAAATTTATCTATTTACATTCAACAATTCTAACCAGAAATTTATCTCTGCTGTTTGCACTGCTTTATGCATATTTAGTTAAATTTCATGCAGTTGGACTTGCGGTTGAGTGGTTATCAGGACTGACTGTTTTCTTTCACTAAAGCAGATAAGGAACGTTTCATGAAAAGATATGAAAGCAAAAAGCTGTATCAAAGGACAAACTGTGTCCCAGAGTCTTTTATTACACTCCCAGTACTGCCAACTGGAACACGAATCACACTAACACCTCACTTCACTTGATCAAAACAAGTGGCTTTTTCAAACTTTAAGTCAAATGGATGGAAGAAAAAGAGCCTATTTAAACAGAAAAGATATTCCTGGTAACCTCCAGTTCTGAGCACACTTCTGACTTCAGATCCTTACCTCCAGAAAACAGTTCACTATATCAAGATTGGTAGAGTTTAGAGTTTATTGATTTTTATGGCGCTCTAATCAAATTGTTCCTTGAGCACCTGCCTGAGATAGATGCACCCAATTTCTAAGCTGCCAGCAGCACTTCTGTGATACGGTATCTTACACTGCCTATATAAGAAATGTAGTGATTGTTTGATACTGCAAAGCTGCCACGGCATTTGCTGACACCTTGTTTCCTAACTGCAAATATGAACAGTGGGGTTTTTTTGTAAGTAACAGATTAGCACGTTGAAACATATCCATGGTAAGTTATTCAAATTACACACTGGCAGTTAATTTCCCCCAACATATCTTCAAAGCAGCTTAATTTCCCAAACTGGTAGAAAATTACTTTGTTTTCCCTAC
>NW_010236356.1:47483-51568 GCF_000690775.1 Eurypyga helias
ATATTTTGATACATCATTTTAATTAAGTTTATACTGTAAACTGATGCAATTAAATCTATATAAAATCTTGTGTAGGCATGCAAATTGATTTAGCCCACTCTCACACTGGCACAGCTTAAAGAACACCCCACCAACCAAGGAACTGAAACAAATCAACTCTTTGAAAAGTACTAGCAAAGTTTTGTCACTGAAAACTGTCTGAAAAATCTTTTAAAACAAGCAACTTGTGCGATGATTTAGAGGCTCTTCTGGATCAGCAACTACCAGTTGGAGCAGTAAAAGTACAGACGCTCAATACTGCAAAAGTAAAAGCAGAAGAACTGCTGAGTGATTGTGCACCAGCACAAAAGTACCACTTGTATCAGGAGCACAAAGTCAGAATCCATTGGTTTAGTACTAAAATAGCATCCAGGTGGGATATACTTTGGTAACAATACCTACCCTCTCTGTGCTGCTTTTTATTGATTATCTCAATGTATTTAAACAAGGACAAGATTATCAAATGACCATAAAGAGAGGCTGTGTCACAACTGGAAACTACCCACCTGCCAGGGTATACACCTATTGCACAGCTTAGTTCTGTATTACAAGATACTGATCGGATAAGCTAATTCCTAAAAGGTTCTTGTGTGCATACAAGTGCATGAGAAAGCCAGCGGTAGTTACATGCCACCACGGTCCTGTGTCATGTTCACCAGCAACACACACATACTCTCTCCCACATACTCTCTCCCACAAACCACAGAAGAGGGCATAGAAGTGTAACACCAGCTTTTTGCACTATAAGTACATTGTTATCCCAGCAGGAGTACAGCGGAGCCATAACAAAGAAAACCATGTGTGTTTTTAAAGGCAGTAAATAATTTCCAGACAATAGACTTTTATTAGATTAAAACAGAAAAGTCACATGCCAACACTTCTGAAGTCAGGATTAAAAACCTGGATACACAACTTCAGAAAAACAGAGTCCTCTAACTACTTAACTAAAGGGTTTTTCCTTCAGCTGACTGCAGTACATCTTCACCCTCCAAAGCCATCTACAAAGAAGGAACACTGCAGAGTGGGAAAATTATATGCTAGCCATTTCTCTCCAAGCTAGGCAGTACTCATGCAGATCATCACTGGCCATCAACCTCAACACCCTGGATCCAACCCCTAATTAACTACCTGTGCAGTCACTAGATTAATCACATACCCACCTGGAGAGCAGGTCCAGAAGATCAATCCTTTCATCTCCTAAAAACAGACATCTAGCATTCCAGAGCTAGACTTGCAGGCCAAGGTTCAAACCTCAGCTCCCTGAGCTATGTTAGTAATTCTGTCCATTTATCTGCAACACAAGGACTTGTTACCTGCCCTAATTCACTCACAGCATACATAGTGTTCACAAAGTTGTAAACAGAAGAGCCACATCCATGCAGCAGTGAAAGGCAACCTTCTGGTGCCGTGGTCACAGCCCAAACTAGGCAACCTTTTCCCTAGTCTGTTGTTTAATGCCAATGATATAAGTTACAATACTCCTTGTCCACTCAGCATTTTACAGCCACCTTCCTGTCAGTCAGACACAGGCCAAAGTCACTGTGCTATTCTTTCAGGGCATCGATGGTGTTTCCAGACACCAGGTTTACCCTATTTACATACTGAAGCTAAAAAAAAAAGTTCAGTAGAAGACCCTAGGCAAGATTTCTTTACTGCCAATGTAAACTGACCCCTAAGCAGAACTGTAATTATATTACCCTGCTATTTGTTGTAATCATTATCATAGTATTACCAAATTCTTAGAAGCAAAAGAGTTTTTACTACAGTAGTATTTTCTCTTGAATACATGCGCACTTACCTACATAATGCATATTAAGGGCCAAGTACTTGTACTGGAAGAGAGGATTGTTGTGCAGGCTACTTCTTTGGATCTGCTGGAAGAATGAGCTGACATCCCATCTGTACAAGACATCCAACAGCATGATGCTTGGGACCCTTAGGGCCACATTTAATACTGCCTCCAACTTCTCCTTTGCAGCCATTCTCTTTCCTTCCTGTGACTTGTCAGCAGACTGTAAACAGCACAAGACAGAGAAGAGTAATCAGATCAATTTCACTCTACAAACAGCTATTAGGCTTTATGATCATATGAATGAGGCTTCCTGTGTGGCCACAAATGACTGAACGAATCAACTGAGTTAAATACAAATCCAGACAGGACAGCTTCTATTTTTGCTATATAAAGGTCAATTTGCTATCAAATTTTCCACAGCAATACAGCAAAATGGGGAAGGGGGCAGGTTAACAAAATAAAAATGATCAAAGTATGTGCACCAGATAAACCTTCATTCTTATTTGCACTAATTTAAGACCCTATCCAAAGACCCCAGTTTACAAGGTACATTAACATCGTAAGTTTTAGAAAGCAAATACCCAGTAAGTTTTAAAAGCAAACACCAACAAAAGTCAGACACTACCTCCATTTAGCTTAACACTATTTTCTATACCTCTCAAATGAAATAACCACCAACTAAAGAGTTCTTAAAATGTTTTAGATTCATTTCCTCAAAGCAAATCGAAATAATTTTCCCATATCTAAGCTTTTAAGAAAAGCATTTATGGCATTCATTAACTTGACAAATTTATGTATTTATGGAATTTGAGGGCTATGTGTTTCAAAGATTAGGACCAGTAATGCAACTATTCTACTAATTTTAATGCAATTCGCTGCAAGGAATCATACAAACAAAAGACCGTACCCTCACTCAGAGTACTACAACATAATTTGATTTTGGAGTTTGTGATCAGAGATGAATGACACAAGACAATGAAGGACACTTTTTTTTTAACAGGAAAAAAATGCTGGTCCACAAGAGCATCTCAGAAGAGATCTAATCACCAACAGGATCATTTTGAAGAGCAAAAGGGTAGGTTTCCACATCCTGACAGAGCACTGCCTTCTGCTAAGATTGACAGTTGCTCCTGAATGAAATGTGCTGGTTTTACCCCATGCCAGCTGCCCACCCCAGGGATAGCATTCACCCCAGGGTGTATTTGTGAGCCATCACTTAGACACAGTGTATTACAGAAGTGCAGTTGAAGTATTCAAGGCAAAGGTAGGGATGATCCAGCAAATTTTTATCCACTAGCAGCTACTCGAACAATTAAGAACAATCACCTGCAGCACAATCAGTCCCTACTGAGGTCAGATTTAAGAAAATGCTCCCAATCCCAATTATTAGGAGGACAATTGGAAAGAACTGCATCCTGACCAAAGAAACAGAAAAATCTGCACGTGGAGCTGCACTTTTTATTTAAAGTTTTACAGGACTTGATTCATATTGCCCTCGTGTACCTTTACAAGTTTTTGCACTTATGCAGTTTTTATACTGGCAAGTCAACATGGAAGTACAGCATAAAATGAAGCCATGATTCCATACAGAAACAACAACAACAACAAAGATCTTCCTTCTTCTATGGTGACACACAACCCTCACGTGAAGTTCTATTTCTGTTGCTATGGCCAAGATGCTACCATAAATCGTTCACGTGCACACCCAAAGCCACTCTAACACTTGTCAAGGCATGACGACGTAAAATGAATTCAGCTCAAAAAGTCAGGACAGATTAAAACTGAAATTTGGCTCAGTAAACCACAAGTTACAGGGCTGCTGCTTGTCATCGTCTAGCCTACAGCCTAACTTTTCAAGTTATGTAAAGATGTAAATGAAGGCCCTTTTTACAGAGCTACCTCAACAAGCTCTACAAACTCTAAAGACCATCCTTCCCCTTGCACAGGAAGTGTCTCGCCACTACATCGGGCATCCCACACCATACCAGCATTTCACAACACTTCCCAAAACAAATAAAAAGGTCAGCCAGAAGACTACAAATATTTAGACTGAACATCCAAAAACCACTGCCCAAGCAGCTACTACAGAATACTAGCATTCAGCGCTCCGTGTGAATAAAAGATGGAATTTGAACGTATGGTATGGTTTGTCGAAAGTGACACAGATTGTCTACAAAGAAGTTCACCAGGCTGCATACAGAAATACAGACCTATGCTCTGCACACGGCTTTGCCTGACAAACATGGTGGCCTTC
>NW_010236357.1:0-27958 GCF_000690775.1 Eurypyga helias
TTCCAACCTAGAGCATTCTGTGATTGTATAAAAAGGGTAAGGAGTGTTGGCAGCAGAAGGGGAAGGGCCTGAAATGGTGTATCTTTGCATTTCTTTCCTGACTGAAGCCCACAGAAAGCTGAGGTACCTGATTTAGGTCTGGGGGCAGGAATTCAGGATTCCTGAGAGGAAGGGGAAAAAGGTCCCAGTCAGCATCTCCTGAGCTCTCCCTGTGCATGTGGGCAGCTTGTTTTGAACAGCCGAGTAGTTTCTGAGAAGTATGGAGTTATTAATGTGAGTATATTAAAAAAATGTTTGTCAAGCCCACTGCTGACAGGATTTCCCGTCTTAAAGCTTTGGAAGTAAGGGGGGGTGGAAGACTTTCTGGAAACAAATTCTTTTTCTTGAAGAACAATTTGGCACCAAGGAAAGAATTCACTGTGTTTGCACAGACCTGTCAGAAGGTGAATTTGGGCTCGTTGCTGTTGCTTATGCTGCTGGAGCGTGGCATTGATTTGTGAACGCGCAGTGTTTACAGAGGGGAACGTGAGCCGGGCACATCCAAAGAGGAGAGTTACAGTTTGTCAGCACAGTTTCTCTAAAACAAAGATCGTATGCAAGCATTTGTAATGTAGCTTGGGTGCCAGCCTAGTTCTGGGGGGCTGTGGTGTTCATTATAATGGCACATTGCATTCCTTAGTGCTGGGAGATCATTTTATCACAGCATTTGAAGTATAAACTGAAGTCAAAGTAGGAACTGGCTTTTTTATTGCTGGTGGGAAGGGCACAGCCGAAGGCATCATTAAACAGAGGTACTGATGCGGCCCTCTGGCATGGCTGTGCAGGCAGCAAAATTTAACTTCAGCTGGGCAATTGTGCTGATGCTTTTCCTACAGTCACCATGCAGCCCAGGGTTCCCACTCCCCTTGGCTCTTCTCACAGCAGGATTTTGTGACACAGGGCAGTGCCATGCTGAGGCACCAGCTCTGAATGAGCTGCCCTGGCTACCAGGAGCGGTTATAATCCTGTTGATGCAACACTTGACCTGCGTTAATTGACCTTTCTGAGAAACTACGTGCAGTTGTCCAACAGGCTCTGTGTTGACATGCCTACTTTGTTTGTACCCCTTGAGTATGTTCTGCTGAGCCATAGAAACATATTCCTGTACCAGCTGTACCCAAGCCATCCTCCCTGGCCTTGGGTACTGCGAGAGACAGTCAGTGTCACCATCTTGCAGATATGAATTAGAAATTATTCACCTCCTCTGTTTATTTCAGGACACTTTTGGCCTGCTGATGTTTTGGCCCATGTTCTTGTATCTTATTTGAAACTCTGAACAGAGCGTGTAGGAAAGAATAAGGTTACGCTGCAAATACAGGCCACTGGAGAACAGCTGTGTTGTGCCTATCTATCATTAAATAAAGAATAGACCTCTAAAAGTGTTTACAGATTGTAAAACAAAAGCAGATTGAATATGTTTTAAATTCTAGTTACTAACCTAAAGTTTGCTATAAAACAAATATATGGCTTACAGCTGGAAACCTGTCAAAACACCCAAATGATTGTTCTGCACTGTCTGGAAAGAGTCTCTGTGCCCAAAGACTTTTCAGAACAGCAACAGATGTACTGTTGCATAAGAGAGACATCGCTGTTTTGAATTCAGTTTATAGTACAGAAAGGCATACAATGGAAGTAAAGTTCTTTTCATCTTACTCAGGTCCCTCTGCTTCCTCCTTAACATCTTACTTCATGTACTTCTGTGCTAAAGTGATTAGCAGAGATATAGAAAGATGAGAACATACATCATTATAAGAAGAGAAAAATCCATCTGGCTCAGAGTTTGTGACTGGCTCTTAATTCAACCATGTTGGGTTTTTTTCCATGCCCCTCAAGCCCCTCCTTTTCCAGAAACAATCTATGTGATCCCACATCTCCTCTTCAGTAACATGTTCCAGATGGCCAGCTTTGTGCAGAACGGATTTGCCTTAGCTTCTCATTTTTTTCCTAGTTTCTTTGTTTTCAGATTGCTTGCCCTTGCTTTGAAACCCTTTTACCCGGTCATCTAGCTCTCTCTGGATCTTTTCCCTAGTTTTTGTAGTGTAATCAAAAGATATTTGTTTCACACAGACATTTTTATCAAACACTCAGTCCCTGCTGCACGAGGATAACGAGGCCTTTCTTGTCTTTAAATGAAGATGTGGCAGAGAGGTTGTGGGAGGCTGTGTAAGTAGGCAGTTTTACAGAAAGCATTAAAAAAATCAGCCTTTTCATTGAGTATTCTGCTCAATGGATTAAATAATGTTACTAATATCAGTCAGCAGTATTACCTCTTGCATTTTAGGATGACATCTACACTTCAGAGAGCTTAGCTCTGTGGTTCTCATCTATCTCTCTTTCCTGGCTGCTCACATGGCACCAAGTTTGAGTTCACCCCTAACCCCTCTTTTGGAGGGACTGGTTCCCTCTGAAACACAGTGTGCATGCGCTTCTGAAGTTCCCCTCTCCCTCCTGAGACCCCTCCCAGTAAGCATGAAGGATGATGCTCACCCAGGTTGGATGCCTCCTTTCGCGTAGCCTTCTGGCAGTATCCTGGCAGCCTTTGCAGCCCCACGTGCTCTCCTGTGCAGCCCAGGACATGCAGCATCTCCTCTTGACATGCTGTAAAAAGACTCAACATACTGCTGGGCTGCAGCACAGCCCTCAGAGTGGTTTCGGACACTTTAAACTGAAATAACAAAGGCCATAAAAGATAATTTATTCATTGACCACCACACTAGGCTCAACAGGCTGTGTCTACGCTGAAAAATGAAATCCCCAGGCAGGCTGCTCATCATGGCAGGCACGGCGAAACCCCTCGCAGCTCAGCTGTTCCCCTGGAGCGGAGCGGAGTTATCCATGCACGTCATCCCAGAAATAGTCCCCCAGAGGTACCCAGGAATTGCCCATGAGGGGACCTGGTGGCCAGGGCCAAAATCATGCTAGGCAGCTGATTTGGGCAGATGTGCACCAGTTGGGTGTCAGCATTCAAGCCCTGTTTAGCTTATTCATATCAGTGGGGCTGAGGAGTCTCTATTTACAAGAAATTTTAGAAACTGGAAATAATTATGAAAACATCCCGAGGTCTCATGGGAGTTCAATAATTCTGAAGATGGAAAAAGATGGTCTTTTATAACTGGAGTGTTATACCCTCAGTCCTCCCTGTGTGGAAATACCCTGCTTTCCTGGACAAGTAAGATGGAGCTCATTAGGTTAGGAAGATTTCCCACATTTTCCATCTGTTGGTGCAAATTTTTGAGGCAATGGATGTGTGACATTTCACAAAGTCAAGACTCTCTCAATCTATAGCTGGGGACTATTCCTGCTCAGTGAAAGCTCAGGCTTTAACGTACAGATTTCTGGGAGAGAAGCAGTCTGCGGTGCTGGGACAGAACAGCTGGGGACACCCGTACACAAAGCCTGTCTCCAGCCCTTCCACGGCTCGGGGATCCGCGTGGGAAGTGGGCTGGTCACCCGCCCAAAGCCCTTCCACACAAATCCCCCTCTCAATTGCCACTTCTCCCCGCCTATAGCCACAGGAGTGCATCAATTAAATCAGGGGCTTAATAAAATGCAAAATAACAGAATACCTTCTATAAATACACCTTAAAACAAATAGGCATATTTTAACATGGAAAAAAACATTAAGCAAAACAGTGGATATCTCACAGCTCTTATTGTTTAGAAACAGGGATTTTATTTTTCCAGTCTGCTCTTAATTTTTCCATTCTCTCTCAATTTGGAGCGCAGTACAAATACAGTACAGCTGCACTTCTGCTTTCCATCCTACACCTTGCAGATCACATTGACAACAGTTTAAGCAAAAGGATCTCTTGGAGTTACAAGGATCATCTGATTTACAGAAACTCCCAGGCTGGAGACATACCACGCTCTCCTGCAGGAGACTAGAAAGAAAAGAACGTTGTGTGGATTATGGTGCATATCTTTATTAATAATCTCTGTTGTCTCTCTGAGTTCATGCCAGTTATGAAGGAGAGAAACTTGCAGTGTGAAATCTTGCTTATCAAAGTTGTTAAGTAAGCTCAGTTCCACATCTTTAAGTGCAATGACAAGAGCAATCAATCAAACCAACCTATTATTTTTTTCATATTCCCTGGTGGAAAAGTCTTCTGAAAGCTAGGTTTTTGTACTTGTGTTCAATATAGACATTAATATGACTAGAAGAGCTGCAAATATGAAGATTATTCATCATAATTTCATACTGCAGTGTATCCCGTGGGCAACTATATCAAGATAAATGCATTGTATGCACACGTACTTTTGAAGGATTATCTCTCTTTTTCTTTTGGATTAGTAATTGAACAACAGAACACTGCAAGCATGTTCATCTGATTTGAAATAGGACAGCATTGACAGAACCACATTTGCAATTGTTTAATTTAATTTGCAACAGCTTTTGAGCACCTGAGCTTTCCTAGCCTAAATACCCAGGAAGTGTTTATGTTGAATTCACCTGTTAAAACAAAATTCCATCTAAAAAATGTGCTTTCTATAGTGATGAGTTTTTTCACTATATTGTTGCTGATGAACACATCTCCAGTGTCTGATGGAGACTTGTAATCTTGCCCTCTGCTTCTCTCTACTCACCCCTGAAAGTGCAACTCAGCTGTGGAAATCCAGAACTCTGGAACACCTTGCACTACACTTACTGCACTGCAGGATCAGGGCTGCAGTTGCGTATGCAGTGGTGTCTAAGCACCACTGTTCTGGAGTGGTTGCTTTATACAACCTAAGCCATAAATGTGTTCTTCTTGTGGTTAAATACCCTGACTCACCATATGATCACCTCCAGACTTGGACTGTCCCAGATCATACCTTTCAGCATAGAATCACAGAATGGTTTGGGTTGGAAGGGCCCTTAAAGATCATCTAGTTCCACCCCCCCTGCCATGGGCAGGGACACCTTCCACTAGACCAGGTTGCTCAAAGCCTCAGCCAGCCTGGCCTTGAACACTTCCAGGGATGGGGCATCCACAGCTTCTCTGGGCAACCTGTCCCAGTGCCTCACCGCCCTCTCTGGGAAGAATTTTTTCCTGATGTCCAATCTAAACCTCCCCACTTTCAATTTAAACCTGTTACCCCTTGTCCTGTCACTACAGGCCCTTGTCAAAAGCTCCCCCCACCCCCCCCCCCCCTGGGCCTTGTAGCCCCTTCAGGTACTGGAAGGTGCTATAAGGTCTCCCCGGAGCCTTCTCTTCTCCAGGCTGAACAAGCCCAACTCTCTCAGCCTTAAAAATTTGCAAAATTTTGTTGCCTACACAGTGAAGCATGGTAGACTCTGCAACCTGTAAGATTCCCAGAGCTAACCTGTGGTCTGCCTAGTTTTCTTCTCTGCAATCAGGATCATGCCTTTGCTCTGAAGTGTATGTGTTGTGACATAACCACATGATTTTTCAATGTAAATACTGTAGTTTTAAAAATTACTTTCTCTATGTTTTCTTACAAAAATAATAGATTCATTTTTCAATCTGGCCGTCACACCAAAGTATCCCAAAACACAGGGATACTGTTTGGAACATGCCCTCCCCATCCAGGAAGACATGGAGATTGTGGCAGGTAGATAGGCATCTGCTCTGCCCCAGGGAGCAGGGAATGGTGTATAGGCACTTCCTTATTTCCCTAGATCTGCATTTGTCTTTTGCCAGCTAAAGGGTTGGTAACCCTTGTAAAGCTCCTTAATGGAGGTGTTTAGGGAGCTGTGGGTGGGCTGACACCCCGTGGGTCAGTGCAGGACTGAACTCAGCTTGGTCTGAGGTCTGGGGACCCTGACAGCAGTGGCAGGTGGTGACAACAAGGTCTCACAACAGACAGGTGAAGTGGCTTCACGGGAGTGACAGAAAGCCCAGGAGTGGAGGCCATGCTCAGCTCCTGTGTGCCCACGTACGGGTCTCCTCTGGAGTGAGCCGTCATGGCAGCTCAGGCTCTGCTCCAAGTCGGCAGCTTTACCAGATCTATGTGACATTAAGTCTTTTGGCAGGGAAAACTGTGGAAAAAGCAAAAGTTGCACTGGATCTTGGTTTGATTATTTGTTTCTAACCTCACTACAAATGGAAAAAATTTCTCTGGCAAGTGTCTGCTTGTTATTTTCCTATTGTTTTTTCATCCTTCCAGCTCTCAGTAGGGATGAATAATCCTCAAATGCCACTCCAAAGTCTGACGCTTAGGCCAGGTTTTAGAGCTGCAGCACTGGGGATGCATCTTTTCCTTCTCTTTTATTTTATTTCCCTTCATTTTGTTCTGCTTCGGCTCCATTCTCTCCTCCTCCTCTTTTCTTTCTCCCTTTCCAATGAGTAAGTGCAAAGAGCAGTCCCTTCAGCAACCAACCTCCTCCTCTTCCTCCCAGTTCTGTTTGGTTGTGATAAATATTTCCATAATCGGGACAAGTAAGGTGTAAGCAGCTCATCCATACAGAGCAAGCAGTATAAAGTAGGACATTTGGTCAGTATTCTTCACACAGAAAAAAACTCGAAAAAAGTTTTTAGGAGCATCAATTTAATTTGTAGCAAATTTGCAGCTCCTGAAACACACTGGGCCAGAGATTATGTTTGAATTGGCCTTTCTCGAACGCATATGGCCTTTTGAATTTCAGAGACTGAGCAGACATCTCGGTTAACTATGGGCTCTACACAAAGATAAAATTTTATGTCAGAGAAGTAAAATATGGATTTGCTGCTTGAAGGTCGAAATCTGACACAGGAGAAGGTGGGTAATGAGAAGATGAAGTGAAAGAGAACATGAACAAGTAAGCTTTTCTGAAACATCGGTGGCGTTAGTGCAATTGGATGTCTGATGTCATTGGGCAGATACATTGGGTTTTTTACTAGACCATGAGTGCATTTTTTTAAAGGCAAAGATGTTATTTCAAATCCATAGAAATTTCCACTGGTTAGTAATTAAAACCACCCAAACTATAACCTATAATAAACATACTTGACATTATCCTGAGAAGTAAATTTATTTCAGTATTGCTTTCGGTTGGTAGGATTTATGTTACAGGTAAGGAATACATTACAGTGCCTAAATCATGTAGAGGAGAATTGTGCAAAGCACAATTCCTTTTGTTAAAGCTCAGTTTGAGAAATTAATTTATAGCATAAACACAAAGAACATTGTCACGCCACTCCTAATCCCAGCTGCCTTCACCTGTTCTCTGCCTGTCTGAAATGGAAAATAAGCATCCAATAATGTAAGGAAACAGCACTTATTCCTGATTATTGCTAGCAGATTATATGCCAGCAGAGCAATTCTCTTTCAAGGCTGTATCTGTCAACTCTGTTAAAGAGAAGGAGAGCTCGGGGGTGTTTCAAAAACTTTACTAGTCAATCAGAATCTTTTCAGCCACATCATAAATTCTGGATTGCCTCTCCTTAATGCTTACCAGACAGAGCAGGATTCTTGCTTCCCCATCCCATTCTTCCCACGGGCAGTCTCTCGCTACATCCCATCTCGTGCGATGCGGTACCTCTCCCCTCTCTGAGCTCTCCGGTGCACTCAGGGTGATGTCCTGGGAGGAAGAATTCCAGACCACAGATGGGCCTGGATGGAAAACAGCTGAATTTCAGCTCCTGTGACTAATGGAATATTGTAACGATATTTCAAAATAGAAAATATTTATGGCCAAAATGTGTTTTTGTTGTTCATTTAATGGCATGAACATTTTCCGTGGTGGCCACCTATTTGTTTTTGAGAAGAAATTTATTTCCTCAAAAGCCTAATATTATCTGTTGTTTTTTGGAGAGACCAATTTCAAGCCACACAGAATGTGTTTACTATGGACTGCATTATGTGGATTGTCCATTACTATGGATTCTTTGTTAAAGATATTTGGTCATGAAATTTAGAACCTGATTCCTTGGTTGGGTGAGGGCTGCCATATTCCCACCAGGTTTCTCCAGCCACATCCACTCAGCACAAATGCTGTGGCAGAGTAGACCACGGGCTGCTGGTTAGAGACAGTCACCCTCTAGCTTTACCATGGAGCTACGAGCCAGTGAACCCCACTGAGCATCCATGAGCTGGGATCTCATGTCCTCACTATAAAAAGATGTTTTTACATGAAAAGTTTGAGTTTAGACCTTTCTGTATTTGCTAAACACCACACAAAACTGAAACACATTTTAGATAAGGGATCTTAACATAACAGAAGAATGCAAATGTCTGAATGATACTAAAAATCTTTTCTCTGGGAAGAAAACACCCCTCTTCCAGTATGTCTCTAGGCCTCCTGTTTTGCTAGTCTGATTGCAGGAACTGTAATAGAATAGCAATGTGGGCTGTTTTTTTTTTTAAGCAATGCCTTTCTTTAAAAAGCAAACCTCTCTTTTTTTAACTTTGCTGAACATCAATCTTGGTAAAATCTAGTGCTCATAAAACTATGGCACTGCCCTAGGAATTTTTTACAAGACTGAGTTATTTCTTCCTAATTACAAGAAAAATATACTACCCTTTTCTAATAATATATTCTCCCAGTTACACTCAGAAATAAATCCGTCAGCAGGTATCCTGACAGATGCAGACTTTACTATTACTAGTTAATGAGTTAATCTTTCCAAATCTTCTTACTGTAACTTATAAATGGTCTGTTTATTTTATCCTTACCTGAGGTTCATTGTTCTGGTGTCAGATAAGAAATGATAACTTCTGTTTATCTTCCCTTGTAACATATTGATTTTTGATACCTTACTGAGGGCATCCTAGCATGCATTTTTAGGGAAAAAAAAAGGTTGAAGCAGTATAATACATATAAAATACATATTGCTTGTTCAGTTTACTTTTGGAAATTGCAGTTATAGAATTTCTACTTAAAATATTGTGGCCTTCTCTTGACTTGTCTTGCCCTGCCTTGCCAACACCACAGGACTGTCGACACTTCCTGGCTTTATTCCACTTGGGAATTACCAGGAGGGAAATCTGATGTCCATGTAAGGTAATTTATTTTCTCTTTACAGTAATTACTTTGTGGTTTTTCTCATGATAAGAGGGGCAGAGTCAGGCTAAGGGACACATCATGTGTGAGGTGGACATAAAATGGCACATTTTAATTTCCATATGTTTTTCATCTAGAAAAACATCTGGTTTTTGGTTGTGTGGTGGTTTTTGTTTTTTTTTTTTTATGTATGTGATGATAATTAATGCACACAACTTTATCAATTTCCTTTACCTAAATTTTCTGATAAACATTTCTCCAGAGTTCATTAACTGCACAGTGTTTCACAATGACACAGGAGGCAGCTCTCAAAAAAACAGCTGGCAGTAAAACTGGGCAAACATGAACACGCAGGGAAGGCTTAGCAACTGGGGGGAGATGCTTCCTTGGATCCAGTGAGTCTCCAGAAATGCAAAGAACCAAAGGGCAGCTTCCTGAGATCCAACCCACCCTTCTTCTAGATGATTTAATGATCTGCCCTTTTCTTAGAGATATCAAGTAAAAAACGCTCTCAATTTCAGTTTAAGACCTCCCTTTCTTTCCTTTATACCTTTGATTAAGATAATTGAATATGCCTAAGAAAGAAAGTGCCTTTTTGTTTAAATAGCTAAGAGATTTTTTTTTTTCCCTTTAAAACTTTTTAAAAGAGGCTTTTCTGGACAAGATTTCATTAAAAGTTATTTTCTTACAAAATATAGAGCAGCAAAAAGAAATACCTTTTTTCACACATTTGCTGCTTCAGTCTGTCAATATAGCTCAAAACTACAGCTTCTTTTAGATATTGAAAGGAAGAGCATCAGAAATATCTGTAGACATAGACAGACAAAATAAGAGAGAGATTCTGGTTTTTGAGGGTGAAAGCTGGCACAGAAAAACCTTATCCTTTCTCAGTTTTGCCTTCATTTTCTTGCAGAGCCACTGTCAAGATGAAGGTTCATGGTTCTCCCCGTGGCTGCACAGGAAAACATTATATTTTTCATCATCTGATAAAGCTCATTCAAATGTTTTCTGCAGCACTTTTCTTAGGTTATTTGTTCTCAGTGGCATGTTGCACCATTTAAAATTATTCCCAAGGGAAATAAGGGCCCTGTTTTTCAGTGGTTGGGATGAGAGAGGCAATCTATTGCATTCCAAATGAAGGCAGATACATTAATAAGAAAATATTGAGAGAGTGGTCTGATTTTCATTCATATAAGGCCCTTTCCCCTTGTTCTTCTCGGGACTTATATTTGATTAAGGGCTGCAAGATTTGTTCCAGTGACCTTCTATTTAATGAATGCTCTCACAGACAGTTTCAGTGGTTGGGATGAGAGAGGCAATCTATTGCATTCCAAATGAAGGCAGATACATTAATAAGAAAATATTGAGAGAGTGGTCTGATTTTCATTCATATAAGGCCCTTTCCCCTTGTTCTTCTCGGGACTTATATTTGATTAAGGGCTGCAAGATTTGTTCCAGTGACCTTCTATTTAATGAATGCTCTCACAGACAGTGAAATCTACAAGGGCTGGAAGATTTGTTCCAGTGACCTTCCATTTAATGAATGCTCTCACAGACAGTGAAATCTACTCAGATCTGTGTTTCTGATGGTATCGAATCATGGATGTAACCAGTCAATGGGAGGAATAGCCCAACAATTCATGATTGCTCTGACAAAGACCCGAACAGCCCATATGTTCTAGCACCATACGGTCATTAAGTCAGCATGCTACAGCAAGAAATGTTGCTACAACAGTCCTACCCTACCGTCAATGTATTAGTGAGAAAGGAAAAGTCAAAGAAGCATTTTTGGGTTATCAGTCACAAAAGCATTTCAGAACAGCGCAGTAAGCAGATCCCATCACTTTCTGAACAAGAATACGAGTTTCTGCCTGCAAGAAGAAGAAGTATGAGCAATAAATGACCTTTTATCCAGGATAACTGGGGACTGTGACTGCTTATTATTGTTGATCATTTGTAAAAAAAAAAACCACCCTGAAAGCTACAAAATAATAAGAAATGTTTTATTCTTGGTCTTTCAGCCATTTTTACCCTCTGGATGCCAAGTGGCTCACAACCTGCACATTCAAGGGACCCTGCCAACTTGGATGGAAGCAGACTCCAAATGGGATGGGAGAGGGGAAGGGGGAGGGGAGTTTCCTCATGCAATCCCATTTTTGTTTGTTGAGGTTATTTTACCTTAGGTAATTAAGTCAGAATGTCCTAAATTGGTGTCTGTCTAAAGTGGTGCCTTCATTAACGTAAGTCCTTGCAGAAATAAACCAGAGCCAGAAAGCTTGCATCTCAGGTGGCTTCCTAAAAACCACACAAGAACTAGGGGTGAGACGTCATTAGGTCTGCAGCCATGGCCTTCAAGCTGTAGACCCTCGACACCACAAGGACTGGCAAATGTCAGGATGTACATGGAGCCCCTACCAAGGAGCTGAGTCCAGGGATGGAGGGAGCCACAACTCAGCCAAGCTCCAAGCCGAGGGCATGGGACATTTCACACGTGGATCTCACTGCACTATCCCTGAGAGCCTGAGGAGAAGGAAAGGGGGAACTCAACCAGATATCTGACAAGTGGCTTGTTCATTCGAGTTACATTTAATACTGACATCTACCAATGTTGTGGTTTTCATCTGCAAGTGTGTCTCAACCCTGGAGTACATTTGGTATTGTCAAGTTTTAATGTCACATTAACTTGCCTGAAGTTGAAGCCAGGCTCTTGCAGTATCCAGGCAACTGTTCCAAAACAGTGGTTAACAGGAGGCTGGGATGAGCGGAGGCAGCGAGCACCAGCGGACGCACATCCACTCTGTCTGTTTTGAGTGAGGTCGTTTGTACACGTGCACCTGAGGGACTGCGTGACCATCTTTGGACTGGAGTCAGTGTCCCGCTCACTGCGGGGTTTTTTTCTCCCAGCTTCCCGTAACAGCTTTTTCATGACAAAGCAGATTTGAAAAATGATGCTTTCATGTACAACAAGCTGCTGAATCCAGGATCAGAAGCTATAAACCAAGTTTTTTCACCCACACTCTACTTCATTCCTTTGCCCTTTTGCCTGGAGCCTCTCCTGATCCTGCTTTCGCTTCATGTGAACCAGAGGAGACAGAAAATACCTATAAACTGTCTCTGACCTTGAAAAGTCCCCTTTTACCCTGGTGACCCGACAGCAGGCTCAGCATATCAACATATGTCTCTGCTGTTCTACTGATCCCGCCGTTCCCTTCAAGGGCAATCAAACTGCCTACATTTCAGTTCCAAACTAAGGCTCCAGAGAGAAGAGGTGTTTTTCTTAAGGGGAACTAAAACTCTTCATGTTTAGTCAATAGGGGAAGGTGACAAGTTAATTTGGGATGTCTAAGGCGGTTGCTGAATTTCCCTCTGAGGGCAACTGTCTATGTACCACCTGTGTAGGAAACCCATTGTGCAAGATCCGTGCTGGTCACTTGGGTTGCCCAGAGCTGCAAATCCCTCTTGACTTCTCAGTCTCACCTTGGTGACTTGTCCTGCAAATGTTCTCACTCCCTAGATGGGTGCATGTTTCATTGAGTCTAGACGTTAAGTTAGAAATGGGGTTTTGGTCTGTGTGCAAGGAGAGAAAAAGCCCTAGCTAGACGTCAGCTTGCAGCCACAACGGCACACGGTGCTTACATCCAGTAGTCCATCTTCGCAAATCGTGCACAGTTGCAAGATGTCATGATGTTGCTGAACACATGCCATGACACTTCATCTGGGCTCATAAGCAATTCAGAGCTCAGCCTAAATGGAGGCAGTAGCTTCCATCAATAAAATCTTTCAGGATCATTTAGGAAGAGAACAGTACTGAATGCTGCAAGCTATTTTGCTTTCTGCCTAGCCCGCAATAACTCTCACATAAGAATATTGAACTGAACTAGATTGACTTGTATCTGTACTCTGCTCAATACACTGCTTTCCTGCCTGGCGTTTAGATGGAAATACTGCTGTTCTGCAGCACGACATGAAGGCTGAACATGGTGTTGTGCTTACTGGCTGCTTATATTCAACTCACCCTCCTGGATGCTGTGTTGGTGAGTGTTAAACCGCAGACACCCCCAGCAGTATCTCCCAGTGCGGTGGCTCCCTGGTGATTATCAAGGCCACAGCAAGTGGTCCGTGACTCATAAGGGTCTCATGTTTGGGGAGGGCAATACCTGCAGAGCCACGTGGCTACCCCTCTGCTGCTGCAGGAGCCCAGGTGGCCAGCCAGGGTCAGCAACCCTGCAGAATGGATCCTGAAAAGCAAAAAAATTTAGGATTATGTGTTTCTCTAGCATATACAGGCTTGGCATAGAGACTGGTTGCAAAAGAAGGTAGTCGAGGCACGCTATGATCCCGGCCCGAAGCATTACTGTCCCTAGGTACATGACTAAGTACCATGCTTTCTTCCAGACATGAGAGCTCAGATTTGGTTTGGATCTGATTCATCCAAAATAGCTGACAAGGGCAGTAAATCCTGGATTTGTGTTATTCTGATGTATTCCCAATGCTGCTGAGTAATTCCCTTTTATAGAGCTGTCTTGTTGAGCTACATATCTCACTCTTAATTTCCACTTCTTCCTACTTCTCCATCTACCTATTTTCTTGCAGAAGATGCAAGTGAAGAAGGGAAGAAGCGAGGTGGCTGGGGACAAGACACACAGGTGCAGGGTCACTGCAAAATTTGTTCTGCCTGAAAATAACTGAAAAAAAGGACACAAAGCTGGATTTTACACAGTATTTCTCAAATGTTGTTAAACTCCCACTTGTTACAGTTTATGGCTGCATTCTTTCTCCTGCTCTGAGTTTAAACAATTTTCAGTGGGAGTCCTTTACAGTGGATACTTTAGAGCTGTGGCACTGATTCTGCTGTCTCTTATATTTCACTCTCATACTTAAGGGAAAAAATGTCCTCAAAAAATGTCTGTGCTGATCTAGAAATCTCTATTTTGCCATAAATTAGTATCATATTCATATCTCTTTCTCTTCTGTATTCTTTTCAGTATTTTGTTTCTGATATCTGAGTCTTGCCAGCCCCTAATCTGTTCATGCCTCAAGTTAGGTATATGAGGAACTCCACGGAAATGCTGTTGCTCACAAACCTCAGCCCTTGCTTTTTAAATTGAAACTTGGAGCATCAACCTTAAGTGATCTCTCTGTGTGTGAGCCTTGTAAGACATTCTCTTTGGTGATCTTGGTTATTACATCTGGGTCTGTAACATTATTGTAACTTGTTGCATCTGTAATTGGCATGACACAAGCCAGCCTAACAGCCTGGCATGTACCAGGGGTATTGCATCGCAGCCATCAGAAAGCAAAGTTCAGTCTCCCAAAGCTGTCCTTTATATGATAATTGCGTTACCACATGTTGATGACTCAAAACCACAAAGAGAACGATGGGGCAAGGCAAACCCCTGCATCTGGGAGTGTGTCTGTGTCCAGTACCCTCCAAACACCCTAATTCATTGGCAATATTTTTTTTTTCCCAGTGAAGATGCCCTGAGGCTATTTTACAAGTGGATTTATAGCTCCAAGTAGACAAGTAATACTTTGAGGGATGAACCTCATGGAAAGAACTCAAACAAGTAACTTTAGTCCTCCAGTTACAACTTGGCTTTGATACCAGCATCATCTCCTCCTGCGCTTGTCCCTCTGGTGTCTCTTTAGCTTTGCCCTCTGAACAACAGTAATCAGATATTAGTGGTCTATATCCCTGAAGGCAATCTTCAGATCATTTTTCACCCTTCCCTCAGAGGACAAAGAGTTGTGCACAATAAATGATGTCAGTAACCAAAACTTCACCAAAAATGTGGGACATGAAAGAAAAAAGTACAAAACCTACCGAGGACGGAGACTGAGCCCATCCTTGCTAAGGATGGTGTCTCCCAGAAACGTAAATCCACACCTCTCCCTACCCAGTCTTTTCAGATGATGTTAGAAAAGGCCTAATAAAACGTTCTTGTTTTAGTTAATCATTCCTTCAAGCTCTGCCAGCCAAGTTGAGCAGTAGTCCATGAGGTCAGCCTGCTCCTTGTGCTCACAGTCAATGTTCCTCATTTTTTTTATAAGTGTATTGACAGTGCAGTTTACTCCAGTCCTGCAACAGTGTCAGGGCCTCATTTTCCACAGCATGAAATGATTCCAACTTCACCTGCTAGCAAACAGAGCTCTGCTTTTTTTCTTAGCAGACAGACTGTTCCTACCTCATATGCCTTGACTTTGTCTTGAAAGCTTCTCCAGACAATGTACAGGCTAATTTGTGAGTTATTACCCAGTCCCCCAAAGTAGCTTAATGTTTTTCCCACGGTGAAGAAGGTGATTTAGAAAAAATATTCCCAAAACCACCTCGGTCATGACTGAGTTATTATCTACAATCCTTATTACTAGCTTGTCATATGTGGGCACTGTACAACTAACAGCAAACAGGGAGGCATGAGTTTAAAATACGTAAGTATTGTCAATGTCTAATGAGTTTTAAAATATCAGGAAGATTTGTGACCCTCTCAGGCTGGCAGAAATGTGCTAATTAAGAAATCAAATAGAATTGCAGATTCAGTGAAACCCCTGAGGTGAAGGGAGCAATTCTCCTCTCCCTAGCTGTCAGGGATGGGAAGAAACTCTAAAAACAAAGGATTTTAAAAGCAAAACAAAGAAATGGGGCAGAGGAGTTCCACCTTTAATGGAGGAAGGCAAAGAGCATAAAAAACCCGGGGACTCTAAGTAACCCTGGAATTTATAGGTGAAAGGAGGGGGTTGAGCTTAGCCTCAGCAAGCTGAATAAAGCACCAGAGCAACTAGGGAGGAGCCTCACTGCTAAACAGGATCTGTAAATGCATTTTCTTACTTGATGCTTTTCTTCTGCAACAGTGCTTGCTATTGCAATGACTAAAACGTCATTCTTAGCTTGTTGGTGTAGAATAAAATGTACTAATTGCTTCTGAAATTCATCCAGCATTAAAAGCCACTCCAGAGAAATCTGACGCACACTAAGATTCCTGGAGATGATGTACCCAAAATGCCATTTTCAGCGGCACTCACAAAGCAAGACGCATTTGAGGCTCCCCAATCTACAACATGCTTTCCCCTAAAATTGTGCTTGTGAACTGAAGTACTCAGAAGCAGTGCAGTGAAGGAGAGAAGCCTCCCTCGCCGGTTGTCACTCATTCCTTCTCCAGCTAGGGCAAGGCAGAAAACAGCAACCAAAAACTTTGCAAATAAACTCCTACTGTTGCACAATATTACAAAGGAAGAAATAGGCTGATTTCCACCCCCTCCCCTTGGTCTTCTTGGTTGCACACGCAGCTGCCACGGTTCTCATTTTGTGGCATCCAGCATTCCCCCTGCACCGGGCTTTATTTTGGAGGGTAACAGAGCAGAGAATGCTGTGCTGGTACTGCCACCAGCAGCTGATGGCAGAAAGAACCGTCAGAAGTAAGCGCACCTGCAAATGGTAAATGCAGCAAAAAATGCAGAGACTGAGCTGAGATGCAG
Source organism: Eurypyga helias (assembly GCF_000690775.1). Lineage (NCBI taxonomy): Eukaryota > Metazoa > Chordata > Aves > Eurypygiformes > Eurypygidae > Eurypyga > Eurypyga helias. The sequence continues at coordinate 16,436 of NW_010236357.1, forward strand.
ATGGTTTTAAAAGTCGGGGGTTACAAATAGCCCAGAGAGTTTACGAAGCTGATAAGACCAATGGCCAAAAAAAGGTGACAAAATTAACGAAGCTTGAAAAACATGATCTGTGGGGAAATCTGAAATCAAAAAGATTATTAGTTTTCTTATAATCACAGTTTCTAACCAGGCAGGAAACTGCCTGAGGGAAACCTCAGAGAACTCTTCGGCCAAACACCCCCAAAGGAGACAGGTTTTGTGTTTCTACTAGGAAAACCCAGAGATTTAAGAGCAAGGAAAATATGCAGGTCCTGCAAAAAGGCATGGAAATGTTACCTCGGAGCAGTCTTGCTTTTATGTCTTCCTTTGAATTTAGTAGTGGAATTCAAAGAGCAAATAAATATTGGGAGGAGAAAGCAAAGCATTCTTACATTTCCAGAAAACACAGAACTGACAAAAGCTCCCCAGCTTTTTCCTAAACTAAGTGAGCAGTGTTGAGCATTTTTCACATGTTAGATAATGAATCTTGAAATAAAGGATAATGCACAGACTAGGTTTCTGAGCAACCAGTGGGAGGATGGTTGGGTGTTCATGTTGTTTATGTTAAAATTCTTTGCACGGGTTAAATACATCACCCTCAGTTCAGTTTCTGCCTGGAAGGAAGCTGAGAGCAGAATATTCTACTGTAAATTCTTCTGGGACTGTATTTTCAGCATTGGCAATGCTCTGCTTAGGGAAAGGGTGGCAAAATTTAACAAGATGTTAAATCTGCAGTTACATAATTTCTTTCAACCCGCTTTTTAATCCAACATGCAAGACAACACATGGCAGGAATTATTCTAGCTTAGAAGGCCTTAGGCTGAAGTTTATGCTTTTATGTCCCCACTGGTAAACATGGAAGTCCCCTGGGTCTTCCCAAGGTGGGTGAAGTGCAGCCAACTTCACATTTCCCAGAATGCTTGAAGAGGAAGAAAGAGAGGTGAGCAGTTTTGAGGGAGGATAGCAGCCAGACACAGGGTGGCTGTGGAAGGAGCTGACCCTGTGTGGTTGGTACTGAGCTGGGGCTGAAGCGCACTGAGGGGCTGCGCTCTGCTGGGTCTTCCTCAGACTGCTTTCCCATACTGGTGCCTGCTGGCACAGAGTGGTTGGTGTCTGCGCTACCAACCCCTTTTCTCTCCAGCATCCAGGTTGCCTGACCCTGGGAATGGCCACTAACCACACCATCTCCCAACTTGCCTGGTGTCCCCTGGGGGGATTATTCATCTGAGCCCCAGGGTGCAGAGCACCCACCCAGCTGTACAACAGCTGGGGACAACCTGGTCCTGTTCGACCTACGTGTATAGCCAGAGCCGACATGTCTCACCCAGCAGCGCATGGAAAACAGCATGAGCTGGACAGGGAGCTGTGCTTTAAAGTGGTGTTAAATAAATGCCCAAAGTGGTGCTTGCATGACTGCCCCCTTCAAGCTCAGTTCAAATTGGTTGTGTGTTGACAGCGGCAGGTCACTAATTTCCATCGAGATTGCGTTGTTGATCAGTGAATGTACAGACTAGCCACAGGGTAATTTCTTCTCCTTATTTAATCAAATGGAAACTTTCAATCCATTTTCACATTCACGGAACAGCCATCGCAGTTTATTTAAGTAGGTTAAATATAAATCAGCACCAAAAAAAACCCACTCCAGCAGCATAATGATGCCCTCCCTTTCCTTTGTAATATTATCTTTATTTTTCTTGGTCTTGTGACTTCTCAGCAGTGTTTCCTTTGGTCCCCTTTGGCATTTGTTTGCTAGTGCTCGGAGCACTCCGATTTGAAGGCTTTGACTTAGGGCTGGGGCTTCAAGGGCAGCAGTGCAGCTGTCGCAGCTCCAGCATGGGGAGAAAGAAGTGGCACTGTCCTTTCCATGTTAAAATCAGCAGCAAAGCTCTCCATGGACTTTAAATAGAGCACAATGAGGACAAGGGTTTTTTTTCACTAAATGTAGGCAGCACATTCTGGCCTCCAGGTGACTAGAAATAGGCAAAAAGAAGATGTAAGTTTTATACAGTTGGACTCACTTGAGCATGATGGGATGGGAGAAGGTTGGGGGTGGTTTTTCCAAAGGCACTGGTAAGCTCCCCATGTGTGTCACAGCCATGGTGTGCACCTCATAGGAGCAGAGGTCAAGGATACTGTCACTTCCCAAGGATTTTACCAGTAAGGTTGACTGACTGGCTCTGTGGATGGCACAGGGATAGAAGTCCACCGGGGCCAGGGTTTGGTGTCATACCTCTTTTTCATATTCCCTGTTACAGCTCGACACAATATGGAGAGGTGGAAGTGAGGGAGCTGGAGGGATGTCATTTGCATGAGGGGGCCTGGAGAAGGTTTCTGTCACCACCTGACACAGCTTGGCTCCTCCGGTTCTGTAACACAGAAGAGATGGGAATAAACTCTTCCCAGCTAGTGAACACTGAGCCACTGCAGAATTAAAGAAAGTCAAACAACTCTCAGGAAGATGTGATTGTTTGATAAACAAGAACATTTTATGGTAATCTCTGTATTTACAAATATGAGGATGGGTCAAATGTCTGCTCCTTGGATTTTTTTTTTTTTCCCCTAAGAGGAATTTCCTTTAAAGCCTAGAAGTTAGAAGATGCTTATGCTAAAAGTAACTTATAAAAGGGCTATATCTGTTTATGCTCTTTCTCTCAGAAAATCCAGTATTCTGCAAGTATTGCTGTATTTTAGACCCCTCAATATTTCTGCAAGGTAGTGTAGACTCCTTTATCATTAGATCATAGAAACTGTGAGTCTCAGACAACACAACTTTGGGGACATCCTGGAAAGATTGCTGATGCAATGTCTGATAGCATTGATTGCTAATGCAACTCAAAGACATCAAAACAGGTGAGAATGGCAAAGATGTCTACCTGCATAATTTTGGTGGCAATATGCCCAAGTACTCATACAGAGCTGGATATATGCTGACTATGCATGTTTTCCTTGAGTAAACAATTTTAGCCAACAAAATATCACTTGAATTTAGGAAAAAATTTATAAAGCCATTGAACATATTGTTGAAATTATTTGATAAAATTAAATCCTACATCTGATTATTTAGTTGTACTTTGCAGATTAAACTATAACTAAGAAGGTAGAATTCAAAAATCAGCGCTGATTGCTAGGAAAAAAATACATTTTAGACATCCTGCCTACGAAATGCTGCTTGGTGTTTTTCATCATTTTAGAAAAACACAGGTAGATGAAAGACATCATCAAAAGGCCAAGAGGTAGTCCTGTAATTACCATGATCCACATTCCATAGTCTCATTTCACTTAAAATTGTCACTGTCTTCAGTTCTGCCATCAAAATTTTATGGAATTACAGGGAATTCTGTCTATTAGATCTGTGTAAAAGCCAAGCCACATCTGTAGTGCTTGCCTGTTTTGTTTACATTATGTATTTTGGAAAGTTAATGTTATTGATCTAAAAGATCTTTACAAAAGTTGCCACTGTAACCAGATGATTTTGAGGCCAGCTCTGAATCTGCAGTGCATAATAACCCGTGACAATTAGAATTTAACATCCTCAAAGGCTTAACAATTTGTGTAGCACATTGGAAAAAGTCCATTAATACAGAAAAACACTGAACATGACTAAACATAATGATCTCAAACTTGACACAACACTTTCTGTCTAGGAAAAAGCTATTTCAGCTTACCCTGCCCTTTCACAATATTTTCTTTATCCAACTGCTTAGATATTTATTGTTAATTCTGAGTTTTTTTTAATGAGGAGTCTGTGTATACTTTTACTAGTTTTGCTGTTAATTTTCTATTGAAACAACAAATTATGTCATTTAAAATATTATGTTATTGAAATAACTATATGAGAGTTTGATTTATGTTAAATAAATTGTTTTATTTAAATATCTAACATATGACAAGTTTAGAAGCTAAATGCCTTGCTAGAGAGACCACGCAATAAGATTAATGGGACAAGTAAGATAAATGATGATTCCAAAATAGCAACTTGCAAGCTTTGATGCAGCTGGTGACTTGAAAATATTATCACTCATTTTAATGTTGTGTGTAGGCAAAAAAATAATTATTTTTCCAAACATAGAGACCTCAGGAATATATAGCTCTTGAAAAGTGACTTACCATATGAGAAGATAGATGAAATATGTTTCCTCCCAGTGTTTTTCCATTGCAACACTGCCATCATCTAGAGACACGGGTAGCATGCTCCCTGTTTTGGTAATGTCGGAAGGAAGGAGGGACTGATAAGGAAGAAACTTTTCATATTAGTTTGTGAGTCCATGATGAGAAGAACATTTTAAGGGGCTTTGTGATTCAGCAGGTATGTGAGTAGCCAAGTGTGTATAATTCAGCTGGAAGGAAAAGATGAACCCACCTCAGTTAAGCTTGGATTTAAGGAACTTAAGCCAATCTATGATTGCTAGAATGGACGCCTCTGTCCATTCCCTGGCTCAGTCATTCGTGAGCACTTTTGGGATGACAGCACACATGAATGACATATGTGACAGGGCACGAGACAGTGGGCTGAATGGACTCTTCCTTAGAGGTACACACATGTTCACAAAAATTTGTATTCAGCTAGTCAGGCAAAAGAAGCAAATCCCAGCCGCTGATGGGATGGAGCCCTCTAATAGCTTTGTATCAGACTGTGTGATCTGCTTTGTTGGAAAGATTCGTCTTGACTGCCTGAGGTGACCTCACCCAGCTTCCTCCTACTTCTAGTAACCATACCATACAGTCTCTTGCCCCATCCCACCAAACTTCATCCTTGCACCAACAAACAGGTATTTGCTCAAACACCATCAAAGGCACAATGAGGCATTTCCCAATGCCAGCAAACTGAAAATCTCCAGCTGGGGAGCTCCATCTTTTTTGCACCGTTCAATAAAAAGAAGAGTGTCCATGAAAAGACTTCTGCCATGCCAGGTGACTAATGCACACTGAAGATATAACACCAGGTTACCAGTCTCTAAAGACTCATCAGTTGGCAACAGCTGTAATAAGGGCTTCTTTTTGCTAACTTGATTAATTTGTAGCAACGCTTTATTGCCCATTTTTTCTGATCCAACTGGAGGCACTAGAAAAATACATCTCACTGGATTTGGAGAGAGCATAAAGACATATTACATGTCGAAGAGTACTGAGAACCTCCTTACAAATTACACATGTAGGAAAACAATGTTTATTTGCCTGGTGGTAATAGTGAGCAGGTAATGCGCCTTCACTGCTATGTTCCTCTCCACACCAGCTGTTACATCACCACTGAAAATGATGATCAATAAAATACTAACAAGCTACTTCTCATCGTCGGTGTGATGTTGATGCAATGCTCATTTCAGGAAGATTACAAGATAAGGATGAGACTGACAGCAACAAGATCCAGTCATTATTCTTTTCAGGCACCTCGGTTGCTGTGGCACCTCCAACATGCCTATAATGTGAATTATTTGAAGGAAGATCAGTTTCTAAGGGCTAGAGGATAATTAGTTTCCCATCCTCATTTATTCTTTGGCATATCTTCCTACAGGTATGCTGGCTTTGATGGGGGCAGTGATTTTGAGGTATAGACATCTGTACTGTAAAAAGTCGATTCAGGGTGCCACACCTCAGTTCATTAATTCCTCTGCACAGTGATCAGGGGTCAACACCTTCTGTTGAACGCCAGCCTGAGCTGTAAGAGAAACAATGATGTGGAGGTCGGATGTGTTATATCTTGTCACCAGCCTTGAGCTAACCATCACTTTCCAAACAGAGTTTGAGACTTAGCCGTAAATTGCTTGGGATATGTACAACAGAGAAATATAGTGAAGAGGGTGAGAGAGAAAAATACCATTCTTCATCCTGCTCGTAATCCTGCACTGCTTTCTCCACTTCAATGTTACCTAATATAGTAGAGAGAGATCAGCATTTCATGGCTGCTCCTGCCTCGTTCCCACAGCACCTTCAGATTCTACTTCTCAGCTATTACAGCCGGAAAGCACCGTGTTTAAGAAGGTATGCCTCTTGCTGGCTTTCAGTTCTCTCTAGTGTGGTCAAACATTTTAAATGGGGGTTGGCTAATTGATAATGGAGAGCAGTATGGATTTGTGCAAGACACCACAATAGCTGGTTGGTTACTTTCAACCAGTATTAAAGTGTACAGTGGCAAATGCTTCCATTATATGGCCAAGGAGATCTGAATGACAGAAAACCTCTCCTTTTAAGATAAAGCATGCTAGATGCTTTATTAGATGTAATATTCTGATTAGACTGAGAGGCCATTGTTTCCTTATTGTCCTATGTGAAGAGATGAGAAATGTCTGAAGAACTCACCAGTTTGATTGGGAAAAGCTCAAAATCAGGCAGAGTGTACTTACCAATGCCTGCTTTTTCAATAAACTTCTTGCTGTTGTGCTTTACAACGTTCAGGTAGGTATGGAGATGGCTGCTATTCCTGTGGGGTTCTTTCCATGGGAGATGGGGATCTCTTCTGCTGCTGTTCACAGAGGCCACAGGTACCCCATGTCTGGGGTGTTTTCAACCACAACTCACACGTGTTTGATTGTATTTAGTGACTCAAGAAAAGGGGTCTCTTCCCAAAACACATTCTGCATGGTTGAGCAATTCCAAAATCCATAGGTATGGATTCTGACCTGCCTCAGCTGTGGGCCATCGCTTACGACAGTGTCCCTGAGCTGTAGGCAAGGAAGCACAGAATGGGAATCTGTAGCTGTGTTTACCTCTTGACAAGTCAAAATAAAGAAACATTACAAACTGATCCAGAATAAGTACATGTAACAAAAAAAAAACCAGAAGGCTCACTAGCAAATAGCGATCTTATCTGTGAAATGAAGTGATGGACCCAGAAGTGGTTGTATTCATCAGGACACAGAGTTGACTTGGTGAACCTCCAAGACTTTATGTACAAACACGTACAGCAATGTACTTCCAAAATGTTAACAAAGAGTTTGCTAACACTTTTCACCTCATCCACAGCACGTACCCTGGGACAAAGGGAAGGGAGTGTGGCGGTGTGCCGTAGGGGCTAGGTAAGCACCGAGAGCAGCAGGCAGGTGGGAGGGCAGCTGCCCAGAGATGGGTGCTGGCCTGAGATTCCCTACCAGCCTCCAAGAAAAAGAGTCCATAAATGAAGAGACTGAGATGGGTAGAAGCAAGCAAAGAGTCACTGCGAGGGCTGTGGTTGTTTTGCCACAGTCAGCAGCTTTGCAAGCATGGCCCTTTCCCCCGGCTCCTCTCTGGGGTGCAGAGCCCACGCTGGGCAGGGTGAAGGGGAGTGGTGGGACATGGGTCAGACACAAGGCATGAGGGAGCTCTGTGGGATTTGCTGTGGGGCAAGGCATGATCGAGGCCAGGAGTGCCTGGTGACACACAGGAATGGAGCAAGCCCAGGGAAGAGCCCTCCAGAGCAGCAAACTGGCCAAAGGGCTTAATGCACTTAGAGATTTATTTTTCCTACACCTTTGGGCTTTGCAAGACTGCATAAACTGTTTTGTATTTCAGAGGCTCGGGTATTTATCTCTGTCTGAGATGGAAGATGAAGTCCTTCCCTAGCCTGACTGCCCTTCTGGTCTTTGCTTGGAGACACACTGTGGTCTGAAGTTCTGGGGAGCGGCAAAGGTGACTTGTGCTGCCTGATGTTTCTAGCTTGGCTTGTGATTTCTCGCAACGTGCATCAAGCCTTCCCCTCAAACAGCATTAAAGGTCTGGCACCCTGTTATGGAATCCAGATGGATACATCACTTCCCAAGCCAAATGTCTTCTGCTGTCTGAGACATAGGAAAGGAAGAGCTCTCTGCTTCCTACAGCCCTACCATGGTCCTGGAGAACAAGGGGAGAAAAGTCCCTTGCTCCTATTCCACCACAGTCTGGTGCAGGGGTAGGGGTGACTTCAGCTAATAATGATAAAGCAGTGTCTGAACCATAAAGATGATCTCAACAACCTTGATTGCTCCTTCTGAAATGTACGGAATTATCAATCATGTTCTTATACAACACTTACATACAGCAGCATCCCCAGGCACAGCTGTGGCACCTTCTCAATAGGCACTGTACAAACATGAAGTTAGGCATTGCCTGACCTGGGAGCTCCTGCTTTAAGTTGACCTGGAAACGTAGAAAGAAAAGTAAAGACACACAGGTGAAGTGATTTATTTTCCCCTGGCCTGCAGTGACCTAAGGTTCAATGCTCTACTAACAGAGTTCCCTTCTTAAAATAATAACTAACGTGCAGGAAGATGCTTCTCCCATGCTTTTTCAAGCAGCAAAGCACAATAAATTAAGCTTGACATCAGTATGTGCATGCAAAGCCTCAATTAAACTCCAAAACACATTTTGTTTACAAAGCCTTTACATACAACATTTTCTTGGGGTTTTGTTTTCTCTGTTAAAAATCAGCCACACTCAAAATATTTCTTTCTCTTTCATGGAAAACTGTGGAATCTCAACCCTGGCTGAAGATCATCAAGCAAACCTCTCCAAGCTGCTGTGCCCTGTGAATAGAGACTACAGTGCTGGCCAGCAGGTTGAACTGCTTTGTAGTGGTTTGTGCTAGCAGAAAGGTCTCTGCATCAGTCCCAAAGAAGCCCAGACCTTACCCTGAGCCAAAGAAATTCACAGCTGATACAAGAAGTTAATGAATAAAAAAGTAAACTAGAAAGACGTCAGAAATTACAGTGTGATATCTTAGAAGACTCACATCAGAGGATGAGCTATTTTATGTTCGTTTGGTTTATCCCAGCATTTCTCTTTGTTTGGAGTTCCTACGGAGAATACTTTCCACTGTACACACTGCACACATGGTGCATGGGTACAATTTCATCCTCATTGCGAAGTCTGGGGAGGATCCCTGTTGATTTTGGTGGGCCTGAGGTTCTTTGCTTTTTTTGGGGTTGGTATGGTTAGACAATACAATGGATAACTACACATGCTTTTCATTTTAGTGCATCCTCTGGCAATTTTTATCCGGTGAACACTTAAAGCACAGCACCACTGAGACACAGTTATCTCCTAATTTGAAGGAAGCTCCTGAATTGATGCACATTGCAGTGTTTTTGGGCAGGGTGTACCCAGGTGAACTCACAAAAAAGGCCAGGGAAGCTTTAAACATGACATTAGACAGGCAGGATTGGGCTTAATAAACTCTCCAGAACTATCTTGCTTTTGCAAAAGGATGAAACAGCAAGTCAGTGATGACAGGATGTGAACTGGATAACGAAGAGGGGTCTGTTTCAAAGGAGCCCATCTACAAAATGGTGCTTAGTGCCCAGAAAGTGCTGTGCTGGACACAGCCTATGGCCTGATGTTAGCCGGCCCCAGGCACAGACCAGTATTTCTGTTTTTCCATGGAAATCACATTCTAAATATCAAAAGGAATGTGAGGACAAGAAAAAGACAAATTAATTTACTCCACTCAAAGCTGGATTTTTCTAATGAAATGTGCAGGGTGTTATAAACCAGAAATGATCTGGTGATGCATAGCAATGATTCATCTGCTCAGCAGAGATTACAAACAAAAGAGACCTCTGGCTTTGCTGCTGTTGCCGGCCAGTGCCAGGATAAGCAGTGATGAGCATTTCCATTGACACAAGGAAAGAAACGTTTGTGTAAAGAGGAGGATTTGCAGTGCAGGCTTCTTCTTCCTTCTCTGCTGACTGTTCATTCCTGCCAGCAGCTCTGAGTGCAAAGAAACCCCATAGGCTTTACCTCTGTGCTGTGCCATTGCAAATGAAGGGGACAGACACACATGGTTCAGAAATCAAGCTCAGGCGCTGAAGCCCAGCATTGTCTGCTGAGGGCTCCCTTGCAGTCTGTAACACCTCGAGCTCTGCCTCCCTGCTGTGGATGTTGTCCTTTCAAGGGTGATGTTTATAGCCTATCAGGAACTAGAGGAATATCACCTCTGAAGCAGCCATGTTTAAGCCTTAGAAACAACTTCTCCACCTTCCCTGCCATGAGGATGTTTACGGAAAACTACTGAGCCCCTTCCCACTGTGCAGGTGTCCAGCACTTCTTGGAGGAGGCCATGAGTGACAAAGGAAGACCCCACTCACTCTAGCTGGGGACACTGGTCCTTGAGTGGTGACACTGCTTGGTTGGCATGGCATTTTATGAAGCTTTTCTTTATTCAGATGTGTTTCTTAGATTTCCCTTCAAAACACGGAGTCAAGGACAGACGCCACACCAAACACTCAAATTATGAGGAATAAATATTGTAAAGCTTTAAAGGTTTATTTTGGCAAAGACAGCACCTGCTAATTTTAAAATATTTGAGGGCTAACAGACCCTTCTGCTTGTATTTTTAGATAGACCCACTAGTTGATTGCTGAACAGCTTTTCTTTTTTTTCTTTTTAAGCAGCTAGAGACCCATAAATACTTCTGCCAAGGCTTGTGTTCTCTGCAGCAGTCCCAGCCCCAGTTCAACTGTCCCAGCAGTTATTCCACGAACGTCTGTGAGGGCAGCATTTATGCCTTCCAGCCAAGCCCCAGCGAGGAGCTACATCACAGTGTTTGTCCTTTCCATGCCATGAGATTTACAGTTTGTGCTCCTTCCTGCCACTGCAGAGCAGCCCTCTTGTCTGGGCAGTGCCCCACCTTCCATCTCGTGCTGGAACTGGGGCATTTCTTGGGGTGGCTCACCAAGCTGAACTGGGTACCGTGGCAAGACATCCCACCCCAAACCCGGCCCCCTCCTCTCTTACTGTCATCGTAACCTAAAGCCAAATGATAGCTGGGCTCTGAATGATGTTAGGCTGTGTTTAACTTTTCCATAATAGACATTTTAAAGCAAGTGCTTGTTTTTAATGAAGAGCTGAAGGTGGTTCAAGGGTCACATGGGAACACTCATCTGGCAGGCTCCCCATTGCTTGGCTCCTCAGGACATGCATGGCTCTGCACTATGGGTGATACTTCCACTGCATTTATTGGAATGGCCCCATCCTCCACCAGTGCCTAAGTGCTCTGTTAATAAACTCAAGTAACAGCAATCATTTTTTCTCAGATTCTACACCAGTGCTGCCAGAGCTGTGAACTCACCTGTCTCGGGATGATGTGGAACTAATGATGCAGTCAGAGCACTGCAAATCAAGACCTACCATATCCTGGGCTGCATCAGAAGAAGCAAGACCAGCAGGTTGAGAGGTGATACTACCCCTCTGCTCCGCTCTCGTGAGACCCTACCTGCAGTGCTGCATCCAGCTGTGGGGCCCCCAACATCAGAAGGATATAGACTGGTTGGAGCGAGTCCAGAGGAGGCCACAAAGATGCTCAGAGGGCTGGAGCCCCTCTGCTATGGGGACAGGCTGAGAGAGTTGGGCTTGTTCAGCCTGGAGAAGAGAAGGCTCCGGGGAGACCTTATAGCACCTTCCAGTAACTGAAGGGGCTACAAGAAAGCTGGGGGGGACTTTTTACAAGGGCCTGTAGTGACAGGACAAGGAGCAATATCTTTAAACTGAAAGCAGGTAGATATATGCTTTGACTGAAGCATATGCCTCGACTGAAGCAGGTTGAGGGAGGTGATTCTG
>NW_010236358.1:0-1621 GCF_000690775.1 Eurypyga helias
TGCTGAGGGTGCACTCAATGCCGTGTTTCAACTTGTTTCATCTGCAACAGTTTTGGTTAGCCTGGACAGTTTTTGTGCCTTTTTTTTTTTTTAATTAATTGTGTTGTAACTGAATTTTTTATTAAAGATGGGGTGGCTGTTTCCAGTTTAGTTTAATTCTGTTTATCTTTGTGTGGCACAACAGTAGATTTTCATCTGTGTCTGGTACCAGGAGTTTCTTGGTGTTTTTTAACTGATAAGTAGATGATAGATGAAGGTGATTTAAAAAAAACAAAACAAAACAAAAAAAAACCACAAAAAACACCAGAAAAAACAACAGGTAAGCACATCTTTATATGCCTAATATCAGCTAAAATTACACCTTATAATGGGAAATATAAACAAACCAAGCTTTTTTAAAAACTAACAAGTTACTACAATGCCCCTGCTGCAATCAAAGACAAACATTAAGGAAACATAATGTAATCTGAAAATAACAGTGAAATAGAGGGGAAATATCTCACAAGAGAGGAACGATTTTCAGATTCTTTATTAACAAGCTATCATAATCTATGTCTGCTGACATAATCTATATAGGGTTTTGGAGAAGGAGAAGGCAAAAGTACTGTGAGTTTGCATTAAGTTTAAATGGGCCATCTGAAATTCAGTCTCCCTATTGCAACTTTTCTTTCTTGACAGTCAGAGTGTTTTACCATTCAGCTGACAAGTAAAGCTTGTTTTTGTTAACTAAATCAAGTTAAAAAGAAAGTGGTTTTGCATAGTAGAAAATGATTACTTTTGGTATATTTTAATTTTAATACTGAAAATATATAGCTATACACAGCTTCATTTTTAGGTTACTTTAGGTAACCATCTTTCCTGTGTTTCAGAGGATGAGAAGTAAAGGTCATGCTTCTGTTTAGTCAATGGAAAAAATATTAAAAAATTATTAGCCTGTCTCTATCTCTGACCAGTGCAGAATACTATAACTAATCCTGCTGCTTCTGAGAGAAAGAGCCAGATAGCTGTCTGGTGCTGTGGGGGAATGCTGAAATTGTCATGTCCTACCCTTCATGCTTTATCAGAGGCAACAGGAGTGGCAAGTCCTGCTTTATTTAGACCAACACTGACCTCCCACCACAATTTCACTATTGTTTCTCTTTGTCTCACCAGCTGTAGAGGCCTTGAACTTCCTGAACTCCTGTTCTTAGGAGAATATTTCTCTGTACTTCCATGCTAAGAGGGGGGGCATGATAGCTGTTCTGTAACAAAATTCAAATTAAGATGGGGATGGGGTTAGGAAAAAGAGAGGGAAGGGAAAAGGAAAACAGGAAGAAGGGGAGAAGGAAGGAAATAAATTAGGAGCATTTTTATTGGACAATTGTGGTCTTTCCTTCTGCCTCTCCATTTTATTTTTGCAGAAGAAACACTGAAATCTCTATTTCCTCTTTGAAATTCTGTTGCAACTTTGTATGTCCACAGTTTCTACATGATTTATTCCTTTTATTCATCATAATCTAATTGCTTTCCACCAAGAGGTAGTTGACAGAACTGTCAATTTCTTCACATCCTTCTGTTAGCCTGACCCATTGATTCATCATCTGCCTCCTTCAGATACACTCAGCACCATTTTTGATGGGCT
>NW_010236358.1:1643-13560 GCF_000690775.1 Eurypyga helias
CATTTGCAGCATATTTTTCATTCTTCAGATCCCCTCTTTCCAGCTCTGTTACTGAACAGGTTTTATAGATGTTTAGCTGACTGTCCACGATCAGCAAAAACAGCTGATAGAGATAAGACATGAATTTACAATGTGTTCTCCTTAGCATACTCAGCATTTTCTCTTCAGAACAGTAGCCAGGGTTAAATTGGGTAGCAAGTTTTATACAACTACACTCTCAAGGCTTGTCAAGACAACTGTTAGATCTTCAATAAGGCAACCTGTTCATTTCTTTTAGAGAGGAGTTTCAAAAAGCTTCAGGAACAAGGAATAGCTCTCATACTCAGTAGAGGGGGAGAAACAGTGTTAACTTGTGTCATAGTTTAGGCCCAGCCGGCAACAAGACCATGCGGCCACTTGCTCACTCCTCCTCCTCAGTGGGATGGAGAGGACAATATATAAGGAAAGGCTTGTGGGTCGAGACAAGGACAGGGAGAGATCACTCACTCATTGTGGTCACTGCCAAAACAGACCTGAATTGGGGAAAAAGTCATCAATTCAATTTGTTGCCAATCAAATCAGAGTAGGGCAATGAGACATAAGAAAAAACAGATCTTATAAACCTCCCCCATACCTACCTTCTTCATGGGCTCAGCTTTGCTCCCAGTTTCTCTACCTTCTCTTCACAAGCAGCACAGGGAATGGGGTTTTCAGTCAATTCGCCACACGCTGCCTCTGCTGCTTCTTCCTCCTCAGGGAGAGAACCCCTCACATTCTGCCCCTGCTTCAGCTTGGGGTCCCTCCCTCAGGAGACAGTCCACCATGAAATTCTCTGGCATGAGTCCTTCCCATGGCGTGAAATTTTCTTCTCTAACTGCTCACAAATGATCTGTCATGTGGTTTTATCCCCAGGCTGCAGGTGGGTCTGTGCTCACCTGTGATCCTCCATGGCTGCAGGGCACAGCCTGCCCTCTCACCATAGGCTAAGGGGAACCTCTGCTGTGGGCACCTCCTCCTACCTTTCTGCACTGTCCTGGGTCTCTGCCTGGTTGTCTGTCTCACATCCCACTCCTGTCTCCTTCTACTCCTCTCTCCACTTCGTTCCCTTTTCCACTGCTGCTCTTTTTGTTTTCCTCTCTTATATATGTTAATCACTGAGGCACTAGTTGTCTGGGATGTTTCCAGAGGTAGGTCTGACTTGTACTCAGGAGGAGCTTCTAGCAGCTTGTCATAGGAGCCATCCTTGTGGCCCTTCCCCATTTCCAAAACCCACCACCACACAAACCCAGCACAACCTATGTAGAAAGCATTACTTGGGATTACAAAATTTCAGGTTTAACTGAAGAATTGTGAAAGACTCCTCTCCTCTCCCCTCCCCTCCTCTTCCCTCTCCTCTCCTCTCCTCTCCTCAATTATAATCAACAGACATTTAGATATTGTCCACTTTACACTGTGTTACAAACAGTAACACACTCTAAGAACACTCTAAGTGACTGCACTGTATAAGTTCATGCAGATGGCTGACAAATGCAAAACAGCAAGATTCCAAAGACCTGAAGACATTGGTGAACAGAACCAGCAAGCAAGTTCTGAAACAACGCAATTATGCATGCCTGATGGAGAAGAGTAACCTACATAGATTTATCTTCTGTTTCCTTACAAACATATCTGATTAGTTTTTGTTTACCTCTATTCCCCTTAGTTGTGTGTTCTCATAAACTCCAGTTCTCAATCATTTTTACATCTTGTGCTTGTACTGTTCCTTGCACTGTAGGGCAGTCTTATTTATTATTCAGATGTAACAGAGACCAGAATCTAGTCATATTTACATACTATGTAATATATCTCCTTATCACTTGAGAGCAATAGTATAAAATATGTAAATAGCTGAAAGTTAAAGAGAAAAATATACAAAAGTTGTTTCTTTCTTGGAGCAGACCTAGGAAGAAATAAGGACAAAATGACAGTGCTCTTAATAAAATATGCTATTAAAAAATATGGTGTATACCATCTAATCAGCTTCTTTTTTCCTGTAATTATTTGGAAATCTAAGTATGCACATCTTACCTAAATGCTGTATAGATATTTAAGTTGGGGCCAAAATAGCATGTAGGCATCCAGCCACTCAAAACTTCAGGTGTGCAATTCCCAACAGTCAATTATGCAAAACAGGCCAGACAGGAGTATCCAGTAAAGACAATTTTGTCTCAAATTCTCTCCTGGAGGTAAGTATTAAATTCAGGATTCCAGTAAGGTACTTTTGAGAACTTACTGCCTAAAATCTCCTCTGGGAGCTGTGGGAACACATCTTAAAATAAAAGATGGATTTTTACACATGTATATATCTTAAATTTCTTCTCTAAAAAAGCTCATCTTCAGGCTTTTTCAGCTAATAACACTGGTCAGTGAAAAACTTGTTTTCAGAGAGCTTTGCCATGGACTATCACAGTTATATATAGTCCAGTGGTCTAAATGAAGCTTTCCGTATTTTCATGAACATAATTGGGTAAGAAAAAGGTTCCTTCCAATTTTAAATCTGAGAACATACAGGTATTCAGCAGTTGTTACCATAATTTCTTTAGAAACAGAGCGCTTCATTCAGGAAACATCACAGTTTATTTTATTGGTGTCCCTTAATATATTTTGTTCCCAATTTTCATATGATTTTGTTAAGCAAGAATAAAACTTCAGTAAGAATGAAATAGAAACAGAAGCACATGAGGGAAAACAATTGTTTACCAAGTAGCTGATTGATATTACAGATTTTAGGAATGCAAATTCCACAGACTTCCTGAAATTTTCTGATTTTACTTTTAAACATATATAGGAGATCTCAAATTACATCTAGAATTAGTCTTCTTTATTTCAAGGAAGAAAATCAAAAAAATCAACAGGAAATGGAAGTACAGATCTACCACTTTCTGTATACAGGTCAAGATTTAACATTGTATTTAAAACATGATAAATGCTGGAAATAAGCCTTAAACACAGAGTTCTTCTAGAATGAAGGTTCCTGTCAGCCATTGTTCTTCAAGAGTAACATTCAGCTGCTTATCATATGAAAACATGTTGTTAATAAATCAATGACATTAAAAACGTGTTGGTTTTTTTTGGTTGGTTGGTTGGTTGGCTGGCTTGCTTTGAGTTTTGTGTGTGTGTGTGTGTATGATTTTTTCACCTTTCTCATTTTCAAGGCTAAATTCTGCAGAAAACGATTATTGGACTGAAATATGATGACTAAATGACCATTACCAGTTGCCATTATTTTGTCAGAATGAGTCAGTTTTGCTTTTGCACAAAAATAATGTTTCTATAGAATTCAGTGAAAAAGGAAGAAACAATGGGGAGTAGGTGGGTGAAAAGACAAGGAAAAAATATACAAATACTTCACTATAAATTTAGTAAGATTATTCTCAGTATATGAGCAAACTACACAGACACAGAATTAACTTGCAGGAAGTTTTGAAGCTATTAATAACCAAGCACCCCCAAAAGAAGTTCTACATTCCCCAATTTTATTTAGTTTTTATTTCTTTGGTCTTATCTTTGTGAATAAATACAATGTTGATATTTAGCAGAACCTATATACTAAAAATGTGTATTTTCAATTTGGCTTTTGTTATTAATTACTTTTTAAATTATGTTCTAATATTACAAAAATAAGCAAAATGCATTCTCTAAGTAGGCAGAACATATCATCTTTCTTAGTTAGCTTCACTGCCTGGATTTTACTTATGCAAATAATAAGCTTTCACAGTTTTTATAATGACCTGTTTATTTTCAATGAACCAGACACCAAAACCTACAGTTAATTGTTAATTTTGTGAATTAAAAAAAACCCCAAACTTTAAATACACTCAAAAGCTTCAAAGTAAAATAACATTATGAACTTTATTTTATTATGGTACTATAATGTGTGGCATTCTGAGCATGTATGGCATAGCAATAAATCTCTCTGTAAATATCAACAGAACCTGCCAGTTCTAGACCACAACTTAAGCTGAAAGTTTTCAAGTAAGATCCAATTACCCTTTTTTCTATTTCTGCTGCTCTGACAGACTTGCTTCATTAGCAAAAAGTGTGTGCCCCATTGCAAAAAATCTCCATACTAATATGCATTTTACTACTCCTGAACAACTAGGGAATAGGAAAATGAGATGGTATGTTGTTGGCTACCGTAATATGCATACCTCCTGAGTATTGCTTTGAATTAATTTATATTTAGTATACAGGGTCATTGTTGTGAAAAGAAGTCTTTTTTTTTCATTAGTTTATCTTTAACTCTTGCATTATGATGGAAATTCTATGGGTATGATCTGAGTGGTGGGTCCCACTGGTTCCTGTGGAAATTAGGAACAATCATGATTAAACATTTAAAATCAGCTTCTCAACATTTTTTATTATTTTACCTTTGTTCTGAGTACTTCTGTTTAGATGCAATTCTCTTCTAAGTAAATAATTATGTTTATGCAATACTGAAAAATATGAGCAGAGTTAAAATCCAACATACCAGTATAGTGCTCCAGTAACCTTCAAATACCTCTGACTATATCTACTTTGGGAATTCACTGTTTAATGAAGAAAAATTCAACAGCTATTTTGGTTTTCATTTTTCTTCACGTGGTAAAATCAACCTAAGCACATGCAAAAATCTTTTATTGTTTAATTTACTTTTTATTTAATTAACAGAAATGTATTACAGTATTTTCAAGACTGTAATTTTTTTGTCCCTGCTCTTGTTTCTCCCTGTGCTGACCGAATCCTAAGAACTGTTAGTTCTTTTTAATTTGTACTTGATTGATGAGCTGTCTGGAGCTCCATATCCTACATCAGGAAAAAAATATGAAAAATGGTAATACAGAGTTAAAACATTGAATTTAATTCCAAATATCAGTATCTACTGTACAATCCTGCCCTATCTGCAGCTGACATCTGATTTGAAAGGGGCAGTTGAGGAAGGAAGAGCCAATAATCCTAATTTGAGAGTCAACACTACCTGAAGTTAATGTGCCTGGAAGTCAGACAACCTCCAATTCATATACAAGTAGGCCTGCATGAAGTTGCCTGTATGTGCATGAGATGCCTAAGCACAAGGTGTCTTCATTCGTGCCATAGTAATGTTCAAAAGGGGCTTCAATACAGTCAATGAAGCTTGGAGACAGAGATTTGGGTCACCTTAAAGTAGTCATCTAGGATTTAATGTGTGGAAGTGTAGTCCCATTCCACATGCTTGAGGTCCTGAGCAGAGCATAGATCTCCAATAGTTTCTTTGCTGCAAACTCATAACTGCCAGTTCTGTGCAAATTCCTAGGCATCGATGGGTTTTCAACTCTGACACTAAATGTCTCTGTGTGAGTAGCTGAATCCCGTTTCAACAAGATTTATGTGCTCTCATCTAGGCTGAATTACATTGATTCATTCAGAACTGCATCATTCTCTGTGGAATTACAACAAAAATGCCATAGAAGGGTGATAGCTAAAGAAAGATTAAGCTATGAGATGTATAACTGTGTTGAGTTTGTGTGGTATTGAGGGAAGGGTCACAGGAAAGATCCTGTCAGAAGGTGCTAGAAGCTCCCCCTGACTACAAGTTAGACAAGCAAGCGGCTGCATAGTTTTTTGTTGCTGTCTGGTCCTAAAGAACAAAAGCTATGTGCAATATAAAGTCAATAATAGACTTTCAGTAGATCTGCATTATTTCTCAAAGTCCTGGGCATATATGCACTTATTGATAGTCTATTTGTGTTTTAAGTGTTTAACTATATTCACCCTATGTTGGCAAAAGGGAGAAGTAGTGTTTTAGGATATGAATTAGAACAAGCTGGACCTCTTTCTACTCGTATTGAAGTATAATTTAGAAATAATTTATGGTGATGTGAAAACATTCTTAGAATTTTTACTGAAAATATTCTCTAATACTTGACTGAACTGAGACAAGGATGTAAGACAATATTTATTGCCCTTAGGTGCTGAATAGGAATAGACGTAACATTTCATTCTCTTATTTAACCATTTGGTATTTGAGGTGTAAAACAAACATGAATTTATCTTTTTTTTTTTTTTTCCAGAATTTTGTCTGCAGAAAGTGTGACTATTTACTCCAAACTTCATTAAAAATGACCTGGTGAAATAAAAAAAAAAAAAGGACATAAGCTCTAGAGTCAAACTCAAAGATCTGTCCCACCATTAACATAACTCCATAAATGAAAATATCTATATATTAATGTAGAAATACAATTGAGGGAAATATTTCACCATATATTGTAGCTGCTTTGTTTATTATGTTAGGTTATGTGTCACTGAACTTCAAATGACAAAACACTGAATACTGAAATTTAAAGTAGCAAATAGCCATAAAAACACTCATTATGCATTTATTCGCAGCTACAAGAAAAACAATCAATTCACAAAATGGTATTCACAGCTGAAATTAAATGGTGAACTGGCAAGGTGTAATTGGGTAAGTGTCACAGTTATTCATGGTCTTGTACCAAAGTGAGAGTTTGTCTGCATTTTAACTAGTAGAGAACACTTAACATCCAACTCTTACAAAATATAGAGCACTTCTGCCCATATGTCATTATGCTTTTATAAATATAAGAAGGAGGCATTATTATTTCTGTATTTCAAACAGATAGAGCAAAGACCAAGTATGTATTTTGCTTCCAGACACAAGTTTTCAATTACAGTATAGCTGATGATCACTGTGTCACACTCTGTGAGTGCATCTCACTGAGGCTTCAAATTTTGCAGTTTTGACTTAATTTGTGACTATAATTAAAATATACAAATTTCAGTAATCAGAATTGATACTTGGTGTTTGCTTTTATATGAGTCTGTCCTTTTGAACATGCACAGGTCTGTTATAGTACACAACTGGACTCCAACAGGCTTACCTCTCAACTTGGGTTTTTGTGGTGGAGGGTTTTGGTAGCAGGGTAATGGTCACAGGGATGGCTCCAGTGAGAAGCTTTGAGAAAAGTTCCCCCAGCTCCAAGTCAGACCTACGTTTGGTAACCCGGGAAGAAGGGAGGGGTAGGGGGAATGTTTTTAACATCTGGTTTTGTCTCTCACTGCTGTACTCTGATTTGACTGGTAACTGATTAAATTGATTTTTCTCCCCAAAATCATGTAGCTTTTTTCCGTGACCATAAGGGGTGAGTGATCCCTCTCTGTCTTTGTCTTGACCCACAAGTCTTTCCTTATATTTTCTCCTCCACATCACACCAGAAGGGGAAGGGAGCAGTCTCGTGGTCTTTTGTTGCCGACTGGGCCTAAACCACAACACCTCTTTTTCTGGTTTTCCTCTAGAAATTCTGATGGGTTTTATCTGATTTAATTTGTTTCCTACCTGGATACAGTTTTCTCATTCATTTTTCACACTTTCGACCCATAATAAACAAGATAATCAATACTTTTATTGGCAACTTCACCTCAGTAAAATGTATTTTTAATTCAATATTTTTGTAGTATAGAACCTACTCTGTGGTCTAGAAGCAACCATGATGAAACGAGATTTTTCTTAAATAGACCTAATATTACAGCATGTTTGATCATGGTGTAGCCTAAAAGAGTTTTAATATTTTTTCATTTGTTATGGGGAATCCACCAAATGAAGGAATTCTTTGTCTATGCAGGATAAAAATAATTCATTTTCTACATAATTTTTTAAACTTAGTTGTAAATAATTTCTCCAAAATAATGCTAAACAAGAGTGAAAAAACTGTTTTAAATCTGATGTGTTTAATTTTCCTTTTTTAATGAGAAACTGACCCTTTGCACTCTCCTTCACTGTGGAATAATTACTATCTGTTTTTACTAACACTTCCAGAAATAAATGATCTAGTCAGAATTAGAATTAACAAGCACAGCTGATCAAGCCACTATTAACATGACTTCCTTAGAGTCAGTTTCAGCTGACGTTGTTCACTCCTTCTCAATTAGGCATTATCTCTAGAGCGTTTGCTTGCTGAATATTTACTTGCTGAATATTTACTTGCTGATCTGCAATTGCTAGAGCAGTTTCATAGGCTGTGGAGAAAATATTCAGCTAGAATAAGGAAATGTAACTGTCACATTCAGTAGAGGCCTTAGTGATATATGTAATGATAACTTAATAAATTGATGACACTGTACTGAACTGGAATAATAGAATTTAGCAATTTCAAAGAGAAAGTAACACGATTTGTTAACTTCATGTTTTGGTTTAAAAATGTAATAAATTGAAAATTAATGCAAATCATTACTTCTGTTGCATTCAGTGACAACATTTATCTTAAGTATTACTTATCATTTTACTATCTCAATTTCATAGATGCCCCCTTAAAAAATTTACTTCCAAATGATAATTAGTTCCAGATTGATCAATAATGAAGATTTACTGCTTTGACAGCATAATACACTGTTAAAAAATTGTCTGGAAAAAAGAACAATGAGGAAATCTTTGTTTATGACTTCACATGGTTTGTGTCTTTATTCCATAATGTTCGTTTGTTCATCATAGCATTAAAAAACAAGCAGAGCATGAGGCTTAAGGAACAGAGCAGTAGTAGAATCACAAAATCATGCCAAACCAGCTGAAAAAACTGCCCCAGTGATTTCTAAATCACTCTTAGCACTGTTCACATATACACTAGTGACGAAAATGGTTTTTTTTTTCAACTTTAAAGGAGTACATGGAAAAGGAAATCTGAAATAAAAACTATCTGAGTTGACAACCATGCTGTATTTTGGTCTGATGTTATATTATCAGGAGTCTTAAAGCTCTAGAGGTAGTTTTTATTATATTAGTAGTCTTCATCTGTTTCTTTAAGTGACTCAGAGACAGTTTCAAGAAATATGTTTCTAACAAGAAATGGAGATAGAAAACTTTAGATTATTCAAGTATGCCTGAAATTCATCAAATGTTAAGTATTTTTATCTAAACAAAGCAGGATTATATCATACATTTATGCTGCAGTTGGTCAGTTGAGATGAGGAACCTTGGTCTCCTTTTCCCAAATGTTAGAACATGATTATTTCTCTGTATAAACCCAAGGTACTTCCTAAATACTAAAGGATTTTTTTTTTGTCCTTCAGCCTCAAAAAGAATACATATTAAAAAAAAAGTACTAGAAAAAAAGTATAAATGTTTCAGAGAATGACAAGAATCATATTTAAAAGAAGTAAAATTACGAGTTAGGTGAGTTATAAGTAGGTTTCAAATTCTTCAATCTGAAAAAAAATTATGTAGAAGAGAAGACAGAGGGCTTTTATGACTGATTTAGGGGTGGTGAATATAGACAACTTTTCCCCTGTATATTCCTGTGGAAGAACTGTGGCATATCAGATTAAACTAACAGGCAACATAAAAGGAGACAAGATCTTGTATTTAGCCCTGCCTTGAGCAGGAGGTTAAACCACATTTTCAACTTATATTTTTTTTTCTAAGATTCTATGAGATACTTGCTCAAAAATAAAAACTACAGAACGTCTTCTCTTAGGATGTTGAAAACACAAAGAATACGTAGGCTTAAGAAAATACTCGACAAGCTCAGTGAATAAATTTATTTAATTTTCTAAATTCTTAGAAACCATTTTGATTCAGGAATCAGAAAATTACTAAAGAGCACTTGGAAAAATATAATTTTTGGATGTTGTTTTGTAGCCCACAGATTCCTTATGCATACTGTTAGGAAAAAAAAACATCAGATTATATAGATTGTTGGACTTAATCACTGGCATTAGTTTGTTGTGTCTGTTCTTGTGTTACTTTATGTTATATTATTTGGAACTGGTATTACACTGATTAATGTTATTAAAAGTGATAAACTTTCAAGAATGTCTACATAGTCTGAGTGGTTACTCTCTATGTGTCTCATTTATCTTGACTAAATACTTTATTTTTCCCTTGCCTTTCTTCTTCTTCTTTTTTTAATGTCAGCAAGTATTATTGAGAGGTATCACAGTTCAAAAGGTACCACTTTTTAATTCACTTTTCACTACAGCAATGAGTAAATTCTTTCAGCATTCATTGTTAAAACTCCTTTCACTGGAGCTGCCTCAAATGCAGGGCCTTATCTAAATTAGTTCCATAGCTTCTCTCCACAGACAATAAAGATATGCAGATAACTTCCTTGTATTTGGTGAAGGAGATGTTTGTTGTCTTTTTCTTTTTTTTCTTTCCCATGCAGTTTTCTGGTTATTTCTGTCAACTGTTTGGTTAGACTGGCAAAACTGATGCATCTCTCCTCTTCAGCTTCCATCTTGATCTCTTAGACTCCTTTCATCAACACGGCAATTAACTTTGCATTGATGGTTAAACATGTCTCTTCTTTGAATCTTGTTACTGGCCTCCTGTCACCTGCAATATAATGTCTAATATCTTTTTTCCAGAGTTTTTTGATATTCCAAACCACTCAGTGGAAAATAGACCATGAATGGAGAAAATGCTGTGTTGCAGTGGCTGCTCTACTGCATTTTACCTAATGGGAATCTTTCCACTCACCGTGACTCTTGTGCAGGGGTGGTGTACTTCTGGTTCTTGTCTATACTGCCTGTACTGGTGCATGGTGATGATGGTCTCTGCTGCAGTGCCATGGTTTTCCTCTGTGCAATGCAAGTGGGGAACAGATGAGGAAGGTTTCACTTAGGTGGCTCTTAGTAAAGCTTTGGTAGGAATGGAGATCATAGCTCTCCATATACCAGTGCTTTAGTTAAGGACTTAGCCTGTACTCAAGTAGCCCCTGAAATCATCAGAGTAGTGCATTAAAAAGCATTTAAATGGTTAACAATCTCTCAGATATGCATAAAGCTTTGTATCTATTATGGGTAAGAACTCTGAGAATGAGTTAGAAAATTATGTGAAACTGACACATAACAAAGTAGATTGAATACATTTTTATCAGTATATCTTATGGCAAATTAATTAAGTAATAATATAGCAATAGAATACTGTCTGTAGCATATTAAGATTTAGCTTAAAATAATTATCACATTATAGGAACTTCTACTCCCACTGATGATCATGTCAAAACTGCCATTAACTTCCCAAGAACAAAAATTTGTCCAGGAGCTGTAAAAGTAAGAGCAGAGGAATATTTTTAAAGTTAAAATGACATAACTTGTTATAGAAATGAATATGCATTTAGGGAAAAAGAACAGAACTACTAAACTCCTGCATGGTTAGGAGTGTTCCATTTCAAGCTAAGCTGAAGGATCAGGTGATGATAATAAGCTTTTCACATCTGCTTCACTAATTGGAACATGACAAACAAGACAGATGCCACACTGGGCTATAAAAAAATCATGTTAGCTTCAAGAGAATATTCAGATGCATCTGAAACCTGTTTTTTCATGATCTTTCAGAATCATCCATTGCTAGCCTGAGAAAAGAAGAAAAGAAATAGGCCAAATATGACCAAACCAGCACTGATATTGCATATTTTTCAGGAAATCAGCTTAACTGAAATGCCTTCTTTTGGCAGATTAGCCAGATGGAACAGTGATATTCTGCTTGTGTGTCTTGAAAAGTGAAGATAAATGCCCCCAAATATGTATCATTTTTAACACTGATGTTTGCACAAGCAGTGTATTTCTAGGTAGTAGTTGTCAAGGTCAAATTAATGTTTGTTTTGGGTTTGGATTTTTAATGGTTCTTTGTGTCTGGCATGCAATATGCAAATTGCATGTTAGTTGCAGGCTAGGTCATTATCAAATGCATGCATGCAAATATGACCAATTTGAAAATAAATTTTCTTATGCTTTTATATAATACTTCTCTGTAGTCTAAAATTATGTTGGTTTTAAGCATATCTCGTTTATGCAAATAATTCTAGAATTGCCAACCATATCCTGGGCTGTACCAAGAAAAGCGTGGCCAGCAGGTCAAGGGAGGTTATTCTCCCCCACTACTCTGCTGCTGTGAGACCCCAGCTGGAGTACCACATCCAGCTCTGGA
>NW_010236359.1:0-7704 GCF_000690775.1 Eurypyga helias
TCCTGGCTGAATCCAGCACAACATAGCAGCTGATAAAGAAATCTGCTGGGAGTACACAGCGTGGCAGCTCCCCACCGCGGCAGCAGGGGCTGGCAGGAGGTGTGAACAGGGAGCTGTGCCCACCTTCTTGCAAGGCGAGGGGATGGCCACTGTGCAGAAATGCGGTGGAAGTGCAGCAGAGCAGGGAGCAGCTGCTGGGTTTTAATTCAGACCATCTGAATGCCTGTAAGAGGAGAGAGCTTATCTACTGCTCGGGATTTCTGGAGGTTCAAGTGGAGGACAGGGGCTGGGATGAAAGGGGACATTCCAGAAGGGAGGCTGCACAACAGCAGCCGCCAACAGCTGAGCCTCCTCAAGGGCTGCCTGTCCCAATGCTCCCAGGACTTCCTCTCTGCTCTCGTACCATACTGCTGGATCCGTTCCCACCGCAGGAAGTGTGTCCATGCTACCCACCATCAACTGGTGTGACGGCTCTGAAAGATTTCAGCCTCGCAGGAAGCTGGAGCAGGTCTTCCCGACATGGTAAGAGACTGTGCAGAGGAATCCTGACTGCCTCACAGACCTCAGGATGTTTAGTAACAGGATCCCAAATTATGGCATTCAACAGCGATTGCAGAGTTGAAGTGCCTGATTTAGCAGTTTGGGTTCAGGCCCACCCTGTTTGTCCATTGGAGAGTTTGTTCCAAAGCCTGTATCTGTAGTGGTGGGAGCAGAAGTGCTTCCATGTCCCCCAGTATCTGAAGGGGGCCTACAAGGGTGCTGGGAGAGGACTTTTTACAAGAGCCTGTAGTGATAGGACAAGGGGTAACGGGTACAAATTGAAATCAGGGAGGTTTAGATTAGATATCAGGAAGAAATTCTTCACAGAGAGGGTGGGGAGGCACTGGAACAGGTTGCCCAGAGAAGCTGTGGATGCCCCATCCCTGGATGTCTTCAAGGCCAGGCTGGATGAGGCTTGGAGCAACCTGGTCTAGTGGAAGGTGTCCCTGCCCATGGCAGGGGGGTTGGAACTAGATGATCTTTAAGGGCCCTTCCAACCCAAACCATTCTGTGATTCTGTGATCTGAACGAGCCCTGCTTCCTCGACAAGGCAAGGCCTGGGGGTGGTGGCTATATGAATACACACATGCCTCCCTGCCAGGGGAATAAACTGCTGTGCAGGAGAAGAGGTTTTGTGTCCCCAAGTCATGTCACCTGAAGAGGCTGCACGTTGCAGCAGACGCCTGCCCTGCCTGCTGGACACAGCCAGGACACGATGCCCGATTCGCTTGACTCTGCTGCCCACCTCCACCTCCCTCTGTCCCTGGGCTGAGGCTCTGCTCCAGAAAACACACCAAGCCCACACACCAACCCTCCATGCCCTGGCCCTTGGCAAAGGGCATCCTTTATTCAACCTCATCTGGGTTTAGCAGAGATCAGTGCCAGTACGCCAAAAACGTTCTCTGAGATGCAGGAGGACAGATGCAATGTTGCACACCCTGCTCCCCTCCCTATGTACAGAGGAGAGAGGGTAATGGACATGAAAATGGTCATTTACAGACTATTGCAACTTGGGGCGGAGGAAACGTTAAAGCCCAAGTAAGCCAATCAGTATTTGTCTGCATCTTACAGACTTTAAAAATTGCTAACTAGATTAATTCTTGTAAACTAAGGCACTAGTGCCCAGGCTGCCCTGTGTCTACGCGTGTTCTGCCGTGCAAGGAGCAAGCCAGCAGATGCACGGGGGTAAAAGCAACGCTTTCAGACGTGAGGGGCACAGAGAAGTGCTGCTGCACCCCTGCAGTTAAAGGTAAGCAACCGGGTCGCTTGGCTGAAACGTAACGCTAAATTCTTTTTGCCAGGCATCATGCTTGCAACAGGCCTCGTGTTATTGTGGAATGACCTGCACACCACGGCTCGGAAACCCAGCAGAGACAGCGTGGGTTTGGGGATCTGGCTGCCCCTCTTAGCTTGGCAGTGTATAACATTAACTGCCCAGGATCTAATAATGACTAACGTTTTATCTGCATTGTGTCACACAGTGACAGTCCTTTTGTGACCCAAAACTAAACCTGCCGAGCAAACATCAACTCCGGCTCCTCCTCCTGCTATCAGCCCTCAGCTCCGCGTTAGCTGTGCGGGACAGGCATCTCCACCGACTTCTCAGTTACTGAGCTCTTCACATCAGTGACCACAAAGTCCCTCTAGAACCTGGTCTGAAAAGCCGGCACAGCTTCCCCTCCCCCGATTACTGGTTATGTAGATCTAAGTGCTAATGGACAGAAGCTGTATCTGGGCTGTGTTTTTGAGAAACGGCTGCAATGAGCTGAATTGCAGCCACTTCCCTCGGAGGAAGCTGTTGCTCATTTTGGGTTAAGGAGTTACCGCTTAAAGCAAGGAGTATTCAAAGTAGTGCTGCCAACCTCTCAACTTCTACGCATTCATGAGCTACATCTCTCCAATCTGTATGTAAAGAATTGCTTTTCAAAAAAGCCACATTTGAATTTTTCACTTACTGCTTAACTCTCTGAGCTGGGGCATAAAAACACAGACCCAACACGTGAACATTGTAGTATTCTGACAAAGATTTTGTGTTTATTTTCTAGTCTGTTCTTCTGTCTGAGATGCTGCAATGTTTACATGAGCAGCATCTCTGCTTCTGATGCAATCTGTGACTCTCAGAGGAGCGATCTTTAGGAAGCTGAGTTTGGAAACCCTTTATGCCCCCTTCCAAAAAGAAGTTCATCATTACAAGAGCAATCCCCAGATGACCCCCACAGCAGAGGCACAAATCAATGTTGACTCGATGCTCCAACCCCTAACGATAGCTGGCCCTACCCCTGCTCCATACGCACCCAGCTCAGACCGAGAGCTCATTCTGAACAGGACATACAGCTGCTCAAATGCTGACATGTGTTTCCTGACGATAGACCAGAGCCAAAAGCAGAACTTGTTCAGAAAGACGAAAGATCATATTTTGGCAAAGATCAGAGGAAGCTGTACAGAAGTGTAGTCCCTGCAGGGGCCAGACTCCAATTAATTGGAACTGCTTGGTATTCAAAAGAGCTGATGAAAAACTTGCCAGCCAGTGAGGCTGTTTCTTACTTGTCACTGACACAAGCCATGAAGATGCCATTCAGCCGAAAGGAATTACATCAGCGTTGTGTATCCTAGATCAGAATCAGACCCATTCTACAAAGGCCTAGATTTGTTTGTTTTCCTACCTCCCACCCCAGTGAGATAACAAACCCAGCCTATTTCCAGTGGTAGGAGTCATTTCTGTGAATTTCTGCATTTACCACCAGAGGAATGGCCATGTACCAACGTTATACAGCTAAGGGGTTTGAAAACCATGGGCTCCACTTCCCTCAGAGGCAGGGCCGCAGGGCCAGACTGCTTGGCTAACCTTGCTCAAGTTCAAGGCTGGCTGTGATACAGGGCTTGCTTGGAGTTACGTTATGTAAGAAGATGAGATAAGATGACCCATTAATTTTTAAATCTATCAGTCTAGGTGTCTTCATCTCTTTCTCAGTAAGAAAGGGATATTATAAACCTACTCTCATTGAGAGATACATGTAGAGAGAGGATAGTTTTATATTTATATAGGATATTTATAAACCATCAGCACCTGAATTCTTCAGTCAGCACACCCTACAAAGACAGAGCCTGCTGGCCTAGTTTCTGATATAGATATAGAACATGTAAAGAATGAGAGGAAAGCAGTATCATCTGTTCTACACGGGACTGAAACCAATGAGCTACAAAATTTATCAAGGATCATAAATCAGCAGCCAAATTGGAAATTAGAGCAAACTGCCTTAGATACTTCTTCTGGTTTGGGCAGGAAAGCGCTCAAGACCTGTTGGTAACAGTGTGTACAAAGCACTGTTATTCCTAAGGCAACATCTTTACCTACATGAAACCCAAAGAGCTTGAAGAAGTGAGCTTTTCCATACTAGGTGCAATGATTCCAGGTGCAATTCTCCTCCAATTCACTCCACAGCAACCTGCAGCAGCTCACGGGCAGCAACGCCAGTCTGTTCAGCAGAAGAGGTGGGTGCCCAGTGTTTACTCCAAGACAGCTCAAGGGTTAAGGCCCTGAGCATGCAAGACACAGAGCAGGCTGTGTCTCATGTGTGGGAGTAAATGTCACATCCCACTGCACAGGGTATTTATAGAACAGCACTATTTGGGAAGTGAAACTTTTTAATGGTGAAGTTTTCAACCAGTTGCTTCAGGTTTAATTTCTGAAGAATGAAACAGCGGAGAACCCTGTTTTGACAATTTCTGGCTCTGGTTGGATCCGAATGTTGCAACACAACAAGTAGGGTCTGAGTCCAGTGACCTTGGGTTTAAAAGCTCCCGGCTCTCCCCCACTGCAGGAGCGTTTCTGCAGCTGACACATCCCTGCCGAGGACAGAGCACTGCTTTATCATTATTACCCACAGTACCGGGTGGAGGAGCTCTTCCCATGCACCAGGTACACCACAGTCCCTGTGAGGGTCACCCCAGATGGGCACCCAGCTCCTGGGGGAGGCTGCTCTCCTGGCAAGCTGGCTGGCTAAGCACCCCCAAACCCCCCCAGTTACTCCGCACAGGCATACCTGCCCACTGCCAGGTACCAAACCTCAACTCAGGTGGAAGTGAGTCTCTTTACAAGGCGAGACCTTGAGCCAAGAGGAGCAGCAGCTCTGGAAAAGCCAGGCCCTAAGGCAGAGACACCCATCCCTCCTGTGGGGTGAGCTCAGCCATACGCACAGGGGCTGGGCCCAGGTTTCTAGAGAGGGTTTAGGATGACAGCACATGGACTGGAGCTGCATGAAGTCAGGGGTGGCAGGTAAGTGCCAGAATTCTCGTTGTTTAAATGGTGACATGGTACAGGGGCTGAAGCTGGTCAGTGGGATGAGGCTGAGGATCGGCCAAAGTAGCGTCTGCTGCCCCATCTCAAGACCCAGACTGAAGCTCACACAGCCAAAGGCCCGTCTGGTTCAAGTTCTTCATAAATCCCTGTCTGTAACACGCTACTCTTGGCTCACAAACACACAGCGAGCACCAACAGATCGAAAACTCCACGTTAAAAGCAGTTTTGTTTTGATCAGCGGTCCCAGAGTAGATCACCGTAATCAAGCCAGGCAGGAACAACAGGCCTTTTGTAAGACACTGCTCTGAGCTGTAACTATACTCACAGCACACATTCCGAGAAAGAGGTCTTGGCATTATTGGGTCACCAAAGGAAAGGCTGTGCATAGTTTGCACCCATTATTAAGGCAGCTATTTGTGTTAACTCTCCAAATGGAGTGATACCCCCTGTGCAATCTCCATAAATAGGAACATGGTTATATTTGCATTCGCTCCATTTGCGATCACGTTGGTAAGTGCTTGTGGGTTTTATTGCCGCAATAGAAACCGGAGCTTGGCTGTACGTGTCCCTGTACCTACAAAGAAGGGGCAGAGCAGAGGCCGGGCAGGCAGTGCCCATCTCCCAGCCTTGCCTTCGCCAGCCGGGTTGCTTCTGCATCGGACGCACCGCGTTCTCACCCTGCTCCACACACGCTTTTGCTGCTGCGGAGGTGTCAGAAGCGCTCTGAGAGACCAGTACATGTCCGGTTATTCCCAGCTAATGGACTTGTCACATCTTCAAGCCATTCCTGTACGCCAGGAACACTGCTTGCGTACCGGAGTAAGCACCTCTATCGACACTTTGCTTGTGCGTTCAAGACATTTTCACAGCTTCAGGAGCGACAAACCTCCCACCGTAAACTGACTGAGCCCACTGACTCACTGCACACACCTCAACCACAGAAGAAAAGCAGTATTTGGGATTGCTATACTGAACCTGGGCGTGCAACAGGCTCCACACGTGCTCCTCACACTCACTCTTGCATACCTCCTGTCTGCCCTCTTCAGACAATCACACAGTGTAACTCACACGGAAAGTGGGGCTTGTTCAAAACCCACAGAATGAGTACTAAGGTCCAGTATATTTTGGCAAAAGCTTTGCCTGATCTTTTTCCCACTGTGGTAAAAGTGTCAAGGTCATAAATACTTGTAAATGCAATACTTTGATCACATCAGCTGCTCTGGCAATAAAAACCTAACAAAGACTCCCTCAGATTTTTAAAGGCAGGGCTGTTGTCAAATTATTTCAGCTCTGAAAAGCATTGCCTTGTCTCCAATTGTTCTTCATCTCAACCAGCAGACACCCCACATTCTTTAAGCCCATGTAAGATAGCAGGGAAGGCTGAAAAAGATGTGACCAGTCATTACTGCAACACCTTCCTCACTTGAGATTTTCCTACTGCTTGAACACAGGGATGGTTCTGTACTCAGATGTTCGGGATCAGGTGGATCTTGGCTTCAGTGATACGAACTCATGCTGCCAAGCCTAGGAGCACACACACTGCAAACCCCCCTCTGAAGCTCAATCCTCCCCATACACCCCGTGCAGAGCTGACCACAGCTCAGCTCCTGCACAAAGGACTGAAAACCACCTGTAATTACTGGCTACCTCCTTGTGAGCACTGACCTGGTGATTAGCATCCCCACTCCCAGCACTTTCTATTTCCACTTTAATAATTTCCAAAAGCATTGGAGTAACCTGCAGAATGGCCTACTGACCATAACAGACTCCGTGTGATAGTGACCTACCGTGGCAGGTTCATTTAACTCTGGTTTTGTACTATATCCAGGAAACTGGGGACTGTTTTCCAACATGAGGTAGCTCTATTTTCCTAGGAAAGAACTCTCAAGACTGACAAGTTCTTTCCAAACTACGTGAAGTGTCTGAGCAGTAGAGGCACCTGTATGGAGCCAGTCTATACTGCAGGTGGGGGATATGGGATCTTGCTACTGCAAATTTTAAGATTGCGTGGAGCCCCACCACAGTGACTCTTACACACAGACTCTGCCACTACTGAGTCATCCTCCTGCATGGGGCAAACCATTTTGTGTGTCACACAAGCAGTCCAAATCCAGGGGCCTAAGGAGCTGTACTCTCCTTCCTGAAGAGTTCTGAATTGTTACCTCTGAACTTACTTATTTTCCATGGCCAGCACCTCTGAGGCAAGGACCAGGAGTTACCCAAACTGACCCCTTCCTTCAGTGTCAAAGCAAGGAATAATGCCACTTGGGCAAATTAGCATGGGAAGAATAAACTGCCACTTACTGGGGAGCACCAGGGACTAAAATGGGGGATTGGTAGGATGGGGCCAGGGTGCCACAGACTATGAGAGTTATCACACGCTTACTCTACACAAAACTATTAACTCCGCAGCAGGACTGAAACCCTTCCAGTCACTCCCCCAGTGACGGGGGATGAGGGCTCCGCCTCAGCTCTCCCGCGGCCTTGGTGCGGCTCTGGCATCAGATGCAGACTCCCCTTCTTGCAGCCTTTCTCTTAGCACTGAACTGGTGAAAGGTAAGAGTCTTAGATGAAGGAGAGAAAAAAACAAAGTCAACGGAAAGTCTCAGCTGCTTAAGCCAAAGGCAGCTGAATGTGCAAATCAAGGAAGTCTCCAGAGAGGCAGCTTACAGACAGGATGCTATGGTACAGCAGCTCCGGTGCCCTCGTGCCTGTAGCACCCGTACAGGCAAACCCCACTTACTACGTTTTCTTGGGAAAACTGGTACAGCCGCTACAGCGTCACACCAGGGCCCTTCCGCAGCAGCACACGGAGCGGCGGCTGCCCAGCGGGCAGCGAACCCAGGGGCTTCGGCCCCTCCCCG
>NW_010236360.1:0-1133 GCF_000690775.1 Eurypyga helias
ATATAAACATATATATATTTTTAGTAATATCTTGTCTGAAATTAAGCATAACACCTTAGTGCAAAAGGGGAAAGGGAAAGGAGAAATGAAATTACCTGTATATAGCACATGCAGAATGATGGAAAATGTATAGACATAACAATAAATGACAAAGAGTATGATTACCTTACAGATACCTTAATTCACCTCCAATATTGGTGAACTTATTCCAAATACAGAAAAATGAGTCATTCGTAGGAAAACACCTTTCCATGTAAACTGGCTGAGAATGCCAAGAAACTTCCTGTGTTGCTGTTAATAAACTGTGTTTTCTAAGAGAATGATCATAAAGTCTGTATCTTGTAAGCATTTTTATAAGATCTCAAATAACTTACAGTATACCATTTAAATGTAGATTACCTTTTTACAGTGTGAGTTCTGAACAAAGAAAAATTATTGCCCTCTTGATACCAGAGGAATTTGCTATAGGGATGATCCTGTCAAAGCAGGTTGTCATTATTTTATAAGTTTCTCTCGCCAGCATAAATGCCATTCTTTAAAAGAAACAGTGACATAATATAAAGCATATTTTAATCACGCCATCTAATTACAAGGAAGAATAAATCACTTAAAAACCACATGCAAAGTGTCTTTGCTATGTGTAACAAAAAAGAGTAATTAGCAATAAAATAGGATAGTGCCATTGTGACAGACTAATGGAGTACATGGGACTAGTGGAATCCTCTCCCATTGGAATGCATGACAAAGGCAGAATTTTTCAAAGTTGTTGCAGGGAAATTCAAAGATAATTTCGTTAGTTATTTAAATTTTTCATATAACAACTTTGAAACTGCCTTTGTCCCTAGTTCAGAGGTATTCTTTGAAAGAGATTTCTTTTGTACTTGTACAAGTCACAGAGATGTATAAGTGCACAGACTCCAGTTCTACCAATTTACGTCAGTTACTGCTTAAGAAGAACAAAGCTTCAGCATTGAAAATGTCTGGGTACCTCTCAGAGACATCTACAGAAAAATGACAGCTTTACAGAGATGATACCAAACAGCAGGTGTTAGAGAAATGGTGATGCTCTGGAGAAGACAAGGCTCTGGGGAGACCTTATTGAACCTTACAGTAACTGAAGGGGCTAGAAGGGA
>NW_010236360.1:1211-7180 GCF_000690775.1 Eurypyga helias
AAGTTTTTCCCGGAGAGGGTGATGAGGCACTGGAACAGGTTGCCCAGAGAATCTGTGGATACCCCATCCCTGGAAGTGTTCAAGGCCAGGCTGGATGAGGCTTTGAGCAACCTGGTCTAGTGGAAGATGTCCCTGCCCATGGCAGGGGGGTTGGAACTAGATGGTCTTTAAGGTCCCTTCCAACCCTAACCATTCTATGATTCTATAATTCTATAATTCTATGATTTAAAAGTATGATTGCAAATTTCAAAATTCAAAAGTATTAATACATATTCTCTCATACATTCACTGTCCTCCACTTTCAAAGGAGACAGAGTGCGGTTTCTCACTACCATTTCTACTGTAAGAAAGCTGCCATGAAATGCCATTTTCTTAATGGCTAGACACCTCTGATTCTTCTCCTATTTAGTTCATTATCCTTAAATATGGGAAGCCAGCCTTGCTTAGAGTGGTCTAGATTACAGCTTATAAATGCCTTGTATTTGTACAGTAATTATTCTCTATTGCTGTAGGGAATGCTTTATCTGATCCATAGCAGGCTAGCTATTCTCTTTTTTGTGAATATAATACATAGACATCTTATAACCAGATTTTACATCCTGCTTTTTATTCACCTCAAACCACTGAACTTTAAAAGTTTGCCAATAATTTCTGCTGTCAAACTTTGTAAGCAAGGTCTTTTGCCAGATATCTCTGACTTTTTGTAACATTATCACACATGGAAATATTAAACAAGAGCAATCCAAGAAAACAAAAAAAGCAAGAACACTCATAATTTAAGAAGTTTACCCTTTTACTGTCTATTTGCATCAAGCAATATTATTTAGTCCCCAAAGACCATGGTGGTAGTGTAGTTATTTTAGTGTTGACTGTATATTGCATTTCAAAGTCACTGCTGATGTACTCTCATTCCTGGGCAACATGATATGGTGAAGATGAGTTTTTTGGGAAGTTTTGGAAATTTAATTGATCAGGGATTTTACAAAAGAAAGTATGTAAAAGGCGAAAAGTTTTTGCTTCTCCTAAAGCTGTACTTCAGCAAGTCATCTACACTTGTTAACGCTATCCTGTTTTATCTGTCTATCTTCTTGGGGGGGGTGGGGGGGAGGTGGCGCGGGTGGAAGAGAAGTGCCTTTGTCCAGGAAATTAATTCTGGAAATATTTGTTAATTTTTAAAATGTCTTAAAAATATGTTAGCTCTCTATTGAGTTTAGAATATTTACTGCCTCTGATAATCTATGTCCAATAACAATAGATCTACCAGGATCATCAACAGCATTTAGAAAAACTGAAGTGATGTTGAACAGGTTCCTTAAGTCCAAAACATAGGAGTATTACAGAGCAATAAAAAACAAAGTGCAGATACACTACAGGGCCCAATCAAACTGACTGGCTGCATTTAAAAACACCATGCAGAGAAACATAAGAAAGAAATACTAGTCATGTTTTGGAACGGTGAAACATAAAGTGCTTCTAATGAATGCAAACCTCTTTTCAGTTAAAGGCAGGTGGTCCTTCCTCACAACTTCATCACCTGCACACCGATTTTATAGTAGTTAAAGCTTATTACAGGTTTCTTGCTTAATGTTACATACCAGGTTTTTTTTTCCTGTAATAGAAGAATTAAATAAGTGCTGTGATAAATCTGAGAGGGAACCGATTTATAAATAGTAGCTGAAGAATCTACAAACACCTTCACCTCTACTCAGAGACTCCCACAGATGTTATTGCAGAAGCCCTCTGCCTATCAAATGGGCAGTCCGGCATGTCCCACAACATCCCAAATATTGCTAAGTGCACTTAGATGCAATTTCCCTTATTCTTTGGAATTGAGTATGTCTACAGATACTTTTAAATACTCTTTTCAGATGTTAATGTTGACACCCATAGCTTGAAAATGTTAATTTTTTTTTTCTCTCAGAACACCTAAAATAATTATTTTCAATCACAAGAGCAGAGGCTGTAAGAGACTCCTACAAAAGGTTCATTCCTCCTTGTGCTTCAGTCATTTTCTTACAAACTGTCTTAAAGAAGACACCCAAAACACAGATATAAAAAGAGATCTGGCAAAACCCCGGTGTGAGTTCTCACGAGACTGAATGTAGGTGCACGCATATGTTGGACGCTTTAGGTGTGTATGCACATGCAGGTTGAATAACAACTACTTACAGTTTATGGGGGAAATGTTATCTTGAATCTTCTAAGTAAATGGTGAAGGTCCAGGCTCTAGAAGCTTGGCAGGCACTGTTCTCATATGTAACCCTATTTCATCATACCAGAATGATGAACCAGTGCAACCCACAAGCTTTGATTAACCGCTCTGAAAACAAAATAGCACACGGTTTTACAGAGCCACATCCTGATTCCTGATTGGGACTGCCGTGTAGCAATTCTCAACCCTGCTCAGCTGGGACGTAATAACAAACCACACACCAATGAATGATGCATGCAAACAGTGTCGGCAGTAGTAGCTGCAGGAGGGGAAAACCAGGGCAGCGAAAAGTATAAAGTAATATAACACCATGTAAGAACAGGGATGAGAAGAATTATGGGCATAAAACTAAAATGACAGTTTCAAAATACTCCACATTCTGTTCTGTTTTTCAGCAGCAGTTTGTGGTCCCCTCAAACATTTTGCTTTGGTGTTTTGGAGGAAGCAAGTTAGCTTGAAAATTAGTAGCTATGGAATAAGAGGCCTGTATTGATTTCTGTGCAATAACTTCTCCTCCAAAAGGGCTGTATTGGGCAAGCAGCAAATACAAATGGCAAGTATTTTAAAAATGGGAGGTAAGCGATACTTACAGACTTTCCCTTTTCATTGTACTTCTCCAAAATGAAAGGATGATTCACTATGATAGCTATAAGCCATTTCAATTTGTGCAATAGTCAGATATTGGATGTAATTAGCAGGTGGACAAAGGCAAATGCAATCTTATTCTCACAATTTATTGCTATAATCCTAGTAATTCACTCCTCCTTATCATGTATAGACTCGAACACAACTGTAAATTTACATTTCCTTATGTGGTGTAAATAATTAACATAATAATTCCATATAAATATCACAATTTAGGAGCCACTGCACAGCCTAATGTGATCAAAATAATCAAACTGAACCCCTCAAAGGCTCTTGAGCTTTACCAATCTGCCTCCCTTCAATGTGTCAGATGGTTCCACTCCTAAGTATAACTTATCACAGACCCCAGCAGATCCTACAAAAACAAATAAGGAAACAAATCTAAGCAAGCAAAGCACAGAAGTCTGTTATCACAGAAGTCGGTCATCATTCCAACTGCAGACCATTAAAATTATGCAGTGAAGCTCCAGGTGGACTTTTTTTCAGACTCAGGGAGAAGGCGATCAGCATAATTTGCATCACATCTGATTTTTGCAACCTATTTCTCACTGCTGGTGTAGGCTTTCTGCAGTTTATAAAGCCACTAGTATTTGTCTCTTTATGAACGAAGATGAAAAATTCATTACTGAGATTATGTCTGAGGAGGAGTGGAATGGAGGGTAGGTGTTTTACATCCACAGAAGAGTGCTTAGAAAAACAGTCTGCTGTTGTTCAAATTAGTAGGATTTAGCCTGGGACTATAATGGGTAACGATGCAATTATAAGGAAGGGAATAATACTGAGAGAGTGTTGTTCTGTGGCCAGAATAAATCAAAATAAAGAAAGCAGTAAGTGATACTTTGCAAATATGCTTGCATAAATAAGGCAAGTGGGGTAGCAGGAACAGAAAAATGTATCTGATTATTTTGTCTCCTTTTGCTTGACTGCATATCTATTTGTGAGATTTGTGTTGTAAACACACTCAGAAGTCTCCTCTTTCCTCTGCTTCAGTTTAAAACATGGCATTTACCAGATTTTATGTAGTATCTGCTGCTACATGGTGAATCAACTTATGTATTAACTACAAAAACTTGTTATGTAAATTCATAATTTGTCAGCAACTAATCATAAAGTGTATGTTCTAGTTTTCTTGTGCAGCTTTCCTACCAATATGTAAGACTGCTCAGATTTGATCAACTGGTCTCTCTCCTCTACAACAAAAGGTATAAATGCAAAACATTTCAGATAATCCCCCAAAGAACACTGTATTCCCTCCCAACATCACAATATTGCATCATCCCAATTATTTTCCAAAAGAATAAATGATACTGAGAAGTATTCTTTTCATAGTTAAGACTAACACCAGGTTACTCTTCTGCCACTTTGGTTTCGTACTGTTGTAACCTGAACTGGTATTTTTCCTCTGCCTAGAAATTACAAGATGTACACTGAATATAAGGTAGGCTCTTCCACTGAACTTTGAAAGAGTTGTCTTACTTTTTTGATGGAGAATATCGGAAAATGATATGGCTAAAATATTTTTATTTTGTTTCACATTTCTTTGACCCCAAATCAAAAGTAACTTTTTCCTGGTCTGTCATACTTCCCATAAATTTAATTTATTTGTAAACATACGTGCTGAATAAATGTAAAAAAAACCCTATTAACTAATTTTGCTGATCACTGATATTATTGACTCTATTGAGCTTCTATTGATATCAGCAATTATTTTGCCATTGATTTGAGAGTATATATAATTACATTCTGTGTGATTACATACATGTGGCACCTTCTTTTTAATATTTTCATAATTTTCCACCTAAGGCATATTGCAAGACTTTTGCAGCCATAATGAGGAGCTTAAACATTGAACTCTGCCTAATCTTGTCGGATTAGGAAAGTAATGCTCTGTTCTGGTGATAGAGTTCGTTGTGTTCAAGATGTCAGCATGTGAGTGTCTCAGGATAATTTCTCCTTTCAGTTCTCAGGTGAAGATCTTTTTAATGACTGCATCATTAAATACAAGAAGAAACACTTATTAACTGCCCTCTAAATTTTCATGCAGCTGATAAATAAAATTATTTTATTCTTGATAATGATTATTTTCACTGAATTACAGGCTCACCTACAGCATCTTCAGAAACACCATTATTTGATAATTTGTATAGGAGGTTTTGATAGTTGTAAATACGAAGAGAAGATACTAAATTTGCCTGTAAATTTTTTTAATAATATCATTTTCTTACCTTACGTAATAAAGACAGTGAACACAATGCAATATGTAGTAAGATGTATATTAAAATTCTATCAAGTTAGAACTTCCTATCCTACTTGTCTTAGAAGATTATCTAAGAGAAACATCCTACCACATTAGAACAGCTGTCACTCACAATATATGGGAGGATCTATAACATTCTACTTGAATAAATATCTAGTTAAAAAGAGTACGCAAGGTTTCAGTGGAGTTAAATGCAAAGCTGTATTCATAGTGAACAAGTACATTGGTATCCTAAATGTGTTCTTAAGGCCCTGACTTACATCACTGAACTTCGTGGAGTTTCAGTCATTCTGGTTAGTGTGAGCAAGATCAGAGGCTGTCAGAGAGTTTTAGCTCAAAGACAATGGTCTGTCACAATATTTACCTGAAGTTCATTAAATTCTTTGAAATGCTGATACAAGTATGTTACCAGTGGGAAAGTTGGGTAATCAGGGAATACACCCAAACTTCCAGATTGAAAACTGACTTACTAATTTTAGTGAGGCAAAACCAAATTTATGTGAAGATAAACATGATTTTTCTTTTTCAGGAACAATTTCTGCTTTTCCAAGCCCCTAACTGAAAGTGTTTTTCATGTGTATTATTCTTAATTATCTCAGTATATCTTTTAAATATTTCAATGTATTTTCTTTGACAACCCTGTGTCATTTGCACTTAAAGCAAACCCCATCACTAAGAACAGAGTGACACCTCCGTCTTGCGATTCCATCAAACTGTGTCCTGAGTAGTAAAATCACTTCTACCAAAATTCTTCCTGCAGTTTTTTATGCATGCTACTATCATCTTTAATCTTGTATTAAAGATGATTAAGGAGCATTACTTCATTTGGTTACTGTGCTGGGTTCAGTCAGAAAA